>NC_056747.1:1350980432-1351020432 GCF_019279795.1 Protopterus annectens
ATGGTCCAGGGCCTTGTTTGATTCTACCATTCTGCGGAATGTTCCCTCCTAGGGTCTCCCTAGGATGATACTTATGTGGGGACTGTATCCCACCGGTTGAAGCCAGACTGAAAAGATCTTGAATACAAAAGTTAAGTACTTGTCATAATGGTAGATCCAGGACTTTTTGTCCCATTCAACCATCCCTCCTGTCCCCCTACCTTTTTGGTTGTACAGACCATAGCACTGGGTGACCAAGCTTGTCAAGGTCTTTCCCCTTCAGTTCTTGTGTTAAGATCCTGGAGAGATTTGTCAATTATTTCATATGTATGTAGAATTAAACTCTGTGGTCAGATCTCACCTGACTTATTTTGGAAAGTAAAGTATATTGATAATTTTGTTTGCTAACAGTTTTGAATTACTTGTGTACATCGATGCTGATCAGTTTCCGGAATGAAATGTACATCTAATATCCTTTACATTGTCTCATAACTGGTGTGCAGTTCAGTAAATGAGAGAGACAGAATTGAAGATCTTTATTGCACCCCACTTCCCCACTTAGTACATTAGTAATAGCATGACTTGGTTTATTTAGAAATCAAGTTCTTTAATCAAATGTACACAGTCTGAACTGTAGAGTTCTTGCCTGCTTGCTCATGTGGAGGGATGCAATGAAATCATTTGCTTAACCTTCTGTAGTCTTCCTATGACCTTGTGCATCTGACCACCCCAGGCATATCTTAAGCCACAAATTCAGGATGGTTCTGCACAACTTTCTCTAGTGTTTCCTGATGAAACTAGAGTAGCTAGTAGCTTTAGCATAGTCTAGATACAGGCTTGCTGCTTCTAGAACTGTTTGTAGTGGTTGGTCTGTTCTGAGCACATTTTCCTGGCCATCTTGGATTAGAAGGGGCATATCTGCACTTTTGTGAGAATTGTGTTGATTGGGATCTATCTGATAAAGGGAGGAGGCTGGTCTAGGGCTTGAAATAAGCATACTCATTGGTCCTTTTGAATCTTTTATTTTCAAGTTTTTATCTTCTGGGATTTATGCTTGTTTGCACATCATGCAGCAGCATGCACTGCTACGCAGTTGTGCGCCAAAGCCAGACAGTAAAATACAACAAATTTTCCAGGCAGAAATATCCATCCACAGAGCTCTTCTGTGATCGATTCTGAATATCCACCCCCTAGTGGCAGTCTTCAACCTAGTATCATGGACAGTTGGACTACATTTGTTTCTCCTGCCAACCTTGTTAACTTGAGTCTCTTGAGGCAGTGTAGCAATTGCCTCATGTACACAGACAACCCTCTACTAACAACACTCTAGTACAGAGTGGGAGAGATGAATTTACTCCAAGAATGTAGAATCCATGATCTATCACTGAAAACAGTAACATGGAAAGGGTTGTCAACTCACCCATTCCATATGCTCATAGTACCACTACTCATACACATCAAACACGTAAATGTACGTACACGAAGTTCTCTCAAAAAATTTACCGAAACACCAGAGACCTCCAAAACACAAGACTGCTACAACTAACAGTCCCCACAGCACCCATGACACACAACAATTTTTCTATTGCTATTTTTGCTAAATAAAGAAATGACAGGTTTCAGAAGCTATTTAGTAACAATACTCTTCGGAATCAAACTAATGTTAATCCTATACAACACAATACAGCATATTCGGAGGAGGTATCTTGGGGGACTGTGATGATTGGACAGAAGCCCTCCAATGGTAATTCCCCATTGATGAATAGTGTCTGTTGTCCAATTAACAGTAATGAGTTTTCACAGTGGCATACTGAAGGTTTTGTATTAAGCAGTGATGGACAAAGGGTATTGACCCTAATGGAGACACTGGTCACAATTTAAAACAAAAATTATATAAGTTAGAGCAATTACTTAAAAAATATAGAGGTTTTCACCTTGATAATACCTTTCTTGAGAACTGCATTAAGGTGCAAAGAGTACCGAAGGGGCTAAGGATATTCAAGTTTCTTAATAACCTGCAAATGGTTCTCTTTTACATAATGAACTGTTGGAATTATTTGATAGAATGGGGCTGGATTTTATGCATCTTTTAATTAGAGACCATCAACAAACCTTGGCAAGTTTGAAGGAAGAAATCCTTGTATTACAATGTGAGATTTCTACTGACACATTATTTTTGGCATATGAGGATTTCTATAAATCTGTGTTTAATAGTGTTGAACAGCATGTAGTATCTATTAAGAAATAGAAGGACAAGTTGCTTATCTGGGATCTGGGACATTGAGGAATTTCAAGAGAGAACTGCCTACCCCTTACCAAAAGGTCATTCTGGAAATAAGGTGTCCTTTGTTGAAACGGATGAGAAAATTGTTGAACAAGAATTAAACAAAGGTAATGTACAGGAAGTGTTTTACGAAGAAGATGCCTTAAATTTTCAGCAGGGTTACAAAACTCCCCCTCTGAGGAAATTGTCTAAATTGAAAAACAAGATTCAGAGACCGCAACATCGAAAGGATTGTGTTCCTGTGAGGCAAATTTCGAACAACCAATACCAGTGGAGAGGCCATCCTGTGAGGAAGGGGAAGAGAGTACAGTATTACCAATGGTAAGGGACAATAACTATCATTTAATCAATATAATTTTTTGAATTTGATGGTTTAGAAATATATAATTATACAGATGTCATATCTGAACAACATGCTGCCTTGTTTTCAATGAGTTTTAATTTTTTATGCCATAGGAATGAAAATTTGGTTGAGAAAATGTTTTGGATATTAAGATGTTTGCAAGGAATATTCATTTGAATTTGATGTTAGAAAAAGAACAAGGTATCATAAAGACTGATTTAGTAGGACTTTTTAGAAGTGGTACTTACAATCTACCCCATTACTTCCTGTGGCATTTTTTGAGAAACTGTGAAATGGACATTAGAGTTATGTATAATAATAAGAAAGTCCATATGAAGGAAAATAATTTGACTTATGAAGCCTGAAAAGTGATGTCAGGATTGGTGAGTAATCATAATTTTGAAACCTGATAAAGGGGGATGAGGTTGTTATAATGGATCAACATCTTTATACTGTAAAAATGCTTGAATTTTAATACGATAGTGAATTTTTTGTGACTGCTTCCTTAAATGAAGTCAGTATTAGTAATCATAAGATTGATTTGTTATTGGATGATCTACTCATGGAATATAATTTTAAACCTAGAGAGATGGATTATTTAAAAGTACAGAACCCTTTAACCCCCTCATTTTTTGAGATCCTGAAAATACATAAGTTTATCGAGGATCTACCAATGAGATCTATTGTGGTCTCTGGAGGTTCAAAGACAGAACCTTTGGCCAAACTTGTAGATTATCACCTAAGGGAGTTTTTTTAATTCTAAGGTAGATGTGCTTAAAGATTCTTGCCACCTTTTGAAATGTCTTTCTCAGTGTGAATAAAAAGAAAGTATTATTTTTCTTAGTACTGATGCTAAGGATTTATTTGTCTGTTCCCAGGATGAAGAGTTAGAATTTTTTAATGAAGCTCTGATAGTTGGCTCTAGATTGTCTCAGGATTCCATTTATGTGTTAACGTCATTAATGGAAATGCATTAAAAATAATTATGTATGGCTTCAGGTGGAATATTTTAAATAAATCAAAGGAGTGGTGAGGGAGGGATCTTCGACTTCTGTATTTGAGAATATTGTATACTGGGTATGAGCCCTGTATTTGAGAATATTGTATACTGGGTATGAGCCCTGTATTTGAGAAAATTGTTTACTGGGTATGAGCCCTGTATTTGAGAATATTGTATACTGGGTATGAGCCCTGTATTTGGGAATATTGTATACTGGGTATGAGCCCTGTATTTGGGAATATTGTATGCTGGGTATGAGCTCTGTATTTGAGAATATTGTGTACTGGGTATGAGCCCTGTATTTGAGAATATTGTATACTGGGTATGAGCCCTGTATTTGGGAATATTGTATACTGGGTATGAGCCCTGTATTTGAGAATATTGTATACTGGGTATGAGTGACAAAATTAATTTTTGAATCTGTGTACAATAAGTCTGTAAGTATTTTAGATGACATCCTGATTTTATGGGATGATGTAAATGAAATACCCAAATATCTGAAGTAGTTTACTTCATTTGATCTTCAACCTGTGGGAATACGGATCCAAGCTGGCAAAGATTACTAGCATCAGCTCCAAGCTCCAGACTCCTCCTCTTACCCAATATACACCTCCCTTACCTTCCATCCCCAGATCTCATTTTCTGCGATTTGTGAAACATCGTGTCTCTAGAGCCTGTACAGGTGATAAACTATATTGGTGCCAGGGTAGACACACTCTAGGGCAAAGTGTCCCTGACCTCGGAGAGAGTTCAGAACCTCAGGATGCATGTCTCCCTAATTTACCATTCTCATCTCCCGACAGCGGAATCTGTATTCAGGGCTCTAGGCTCAATAGCAGTGACCATAACTCTCCTTCCATGTGCCCGACTACACATGCGGATTCTTCAGTGGACCTTGGCGTTTCAGTCGTCCCTGTTGGATTTACCACCAACCTATCCTATCCACCTAAGTCAAGTGTGTCGGTCGTCCCTCATATGGTGGATGAGCTCTCCGGACATTTTGGAGGGACAATCCTTCATTCCAGCCCTGGCCCAAGCCATAGTGATCACGGATACCTCCCAACTTGGGTGAGGGGGGCATTGTTCGGTCAGGACAATCCAAGGCCTGTGGTCCCCCATAGAGACCAGTCTGCATATCAGTGTCCTAGAGATGATGGCGGTCCTTCTAGCGTTGCAGGCCTTTCATGCCTTTCTCCCTCTGGGGACGATTACTATTCAATCAGACAACATGTCGGAAGTCTGGTACATCAACAAACAGGGAGGGACCAGATCTTATCCCCTTTGTCATGAGGCCATGAGAGTGTGGGAATGGGCGATCTCCACCGGTCACTTTCTTATCGCAACGCACATTCCTGGACGGTCCAAAATTCCAGTGGACAGGCTAAGTCAGACCACTCTGATGTCTTACAAGTGGTCTCTGAATCCGTCAGTAGCGGAACAGATCTTCAGCGAGTGGGGTCAACCTTGCTGCGATCTCTTTGCATCCCCTTCCAATGCAAAGTGCAGCAGGTTTTTTGCTCTGAACCACCACTGGGGTATTCCCTCAGAGACACTCTAGTTCATGCTTGGCCTCCTGGTCTTCTGTATGCTTTCCCACCAGTCCCTCTCATCCCGAGGTTTCTGCAGGAAGCTTGTCGACTGGGGAACAAGGTGATCCTCATTGCCACATTCTGGCCTCGCCAGCTATGGATTCCCTTCCTTTGGTCTCACCTTCTGGCTCCACCTTGGATCCTAGATCCCTTTCAGGATCTGATTTCACACCCATCGGGGGTGTCTTATCCGAATCTGGACAGCCTGAAGCTCACAGCTTGGCTGCTCCAGTTGCTGTGATTGCTAGTATTCCCGGACTTTCCTCCTCAGTTAAGTCTATTTTGGTAGCTGCTCATAAGTCTTCAACCAGAAAGGTTTATCGCAGCAAGTGGAAACGTTTTTCCTTCTGGGCCTCTCAGAGGAGTTTAAATTCTTTCATGGTGCCTATTTCTGCTATTCTTGATTTCCTAACTGATATTTTCCAGCACAGAGCTAGTTCTTCTACTGTCAAAGTTCAGTTGGCTGCCATTTCTCATTTTCATGTGGGTGAGAATTCTGCATCCTTGGCATCTTCTAGACTGTGTAAAGACTTCATCAAAGGCACCCTTTTGCTACGCCCCCCGGTCAAAGATCCTGCCCCCCCGTGGGACCTTACTATGGTTCTCCAAGCTCTGGTCACCCCGCCTTTCGAGCCTGCCGCTACTGTTGATCTAAAATTTCTATCGTGAAAAACAGATTTTCTGGTCGCTATTACCTCTGCTAGGAGGGTTTTGGAATTACAGGCCTTGTCCATCAAATTCCCGTACATGATTTTTCATAAAGATAGAGTTTCCCTTTGAACCAATCCATCCTTTCTTCCTAAGGTGGCATCACCAGTCAATATCAGACTATAAATTTGCCTGTGATGTTCTTCGTGTTTCACTGTTGCAGTCATTACATTTGGGTAATCTGCTGGCAGGTTGCCCTCGGTCGGCCTGAATATCAAAGTCTTGCGTCGGTTGCTGTCTCCTCTTCCATGACGTCAGGTCGTCAGGGGTATAAAACATGCAGCCGACGCAATTTTCTTTAGTCTTTCTTGTTGCGTGGTGCCCGAAGCAGAAGCTGTCCACAAGTGCCGGTCGGCCGACTCCTGAAATTTTCGCATTCAAGTTTCAGAACCGAAGTTTTCAATTAAAGCTAAGTACCCCATTGGGGAAACTTTTTCTTGCTCCTTACCGATGTCAGTAAAAGTTAATAATTGCATTACTTGTGGGAAGCAAATACCTCATAAGGATTTTCATTTGTACTGTATTCCTTGCCTAGGCCCAGATCATAACGTGCCTTGCTGTCGGTTTTGTGCTAGATTTAACCAATGCACTATTAAGCATCGGTATATCTTTGCTTCAAAATATTTTGGAAACAGATTTAATTACCCTGAAATGTCATCGGATAGCAATCCGACTACCGGAGTTCACAAAAAACGCAAAGAAAAGGACAGAGACAGACCGTCGAGGTCCAAAACCGACGACGAAGCTTCTCCTAAGCCAGTCGCCGGTTCGCCAGTACTCAGTGAGGCACTTTTGCAGCCCCTGATACCCACTACTTTCGAGTCGCAGGCCTCTACTGAGACCCATGTGGAGCCCGGCATGCCACGAGATTCTCAGAGTATTGTACCCGCGGATGTCTCTCTCTCAAATGGGTCCAGAGCCGCTGAGCAGGCACCAGCTTCTGAGGGTGTTTTCAGGCCTCAGCATTTCTGTATAAAACCAATGCCAGCTTCAAAAACAAAGACAAAAACAACTTCTAAGGCTAAAAAACCAATGCATGAGCCATGTGCTCAGGCCTCTATGCCCAATAAATAGATGATCAAAATGGCTGAAGACTTAATTACCTTGATCAGGGGTTCCCAACCCCCCCCCCCCCCACCCTGATAAGAGGCCTAGGCAAGACACTGATTATGAATTTTGAAATCAGGTTTCTATTTCTTCTGATTCCTCTTCTGATCAAGAATTTTCTGTACCACCCTATGAGGATTCAGATGCAGAGGAATCCATCCCATCTGCATCTCCTCCTGAAGACTATTCTTTTGGAGAACCCTTGCAGACTTTAAGGGAACATTTTCATTGGGAGAGTCAGGATTTTTCAGAATCAAAAAAGAGGCTTAGGGATTTCCTTCTTCTTCCTCAGCATATGCCTTTGGCCATACCTCCTGTATTAGACATTGTTGATGTGTTTTCGGAATCAAGCATGGCTCCAGATTCCCTACCTCCGGCTCCTAGTAAGCCAGACAGATATTATAGAGTTCCTGACTCCCACAACTTTTTATTCAAATATCCTGCTGCAGACACTGAAACTATCTCACAGAGTCCCAAAGGTGTAAAGGCCTCAACAGCTAAGAATCCTACCCCCCTCTGATAGAGATTCAAGGGCGCTGGATAGATGGGGAAAGTAGGTTTATACGTCTGCAACCTTGGCAATTAGGGCCTTAAACTTCCAGTTTCACATGCTTAAATATCAACAGCATGTTATGGGATTATTGAAACAGAAAATTATGTTGATTTCTGAATGTGTGGAAAATAAAGAATTACAGGAATTATTGCATGCAGCAGAACAGGTTGGAAAGCATACTTTGCAATGTGGTTTTGATTCCTTGGAGTCCTCCTGCAGGGCCGCAGTTACTGAATCTGTGATTAGAAGGCATGCCTGGCTCAAGGAGCAAAATCTGCCTGATCATGTTAAAGCTAAATTGTTGGCTGCACCTTTACATCATGATACTCTGTTTGGTAATAAGGCAGAAGAGGTTTTAAAGAAAATGGAAGACAAAGCTAAGTCTATGCAAACTGTAAAAAACTTCTTACAAGTGAAGCCACCAAGATTCAGTAGACACTAGCCTACAAAAAATTGGTCCTTTCCTGTTTCCGACAGAGCCTCACGGGGCAAATCCAGGTGCTCAAAAGGTTCTAGATACCAATCACAGGGTTCTTACAGGTCAAAGCAATGGGGTGCCTCTACCTCCAAATCTGGAGGAAACAATCACAACCCTACAGTAAACAGTCTCAATGACTTCCCTCTGCCATCACCAAGCACTTATCTTTTGGCAGCCCCCTTAGGGGGAAAATTAGCACTTCATGCTCAAAATTGGCAGTTAATAACCCAGGACAAGTGGGTATTAAACATAGTATCCCAGGGATACAGATTTCATTTCCATACCTTGCCAATTCCAAAAGGTTGGCCAGATCTGCCACAAAATCAATGGGCAGAGGCACAGAAACAAGTTACGTCCCTCATGGATATGGGGCTATTCAACCAGTGCCAGAACAGGAAAAAGGACAAGGGTTTTACTCAAGACTGTTCTTGGTACCCAGAAAAGACGATGCCTGGTGCCCAATACTGGCTTTATCAATTTTGAACGCATTCTTGGACATTCCAAAATTCAAAATGCTGACTTTGCAATAGCTTCTGCCCATGCTGGGCAATAATGCTTGGCTAGTGACTCTAGACTTAAAAGAGGCATTCCTGCATATCTCAATAAGGCAATCATGCAGAAGATGCCTCCGCTTCAAGGCAGGTTTTTTGCATTACCAATTCTCTGCACTGCCCTTTGGTTTATCTACTGCACCCAGGGTCTTTACAAAGTGCCTGGCACCAGTAATTGCATTCTGCAGACAAAGAAGCATACAAATGTATCCTTATCTGGACAAATGTCTCATTCAAGCAGAGGACAAGGACACTCTTCAACATCTGGCATTTATAAAAAGGCTTCTAACATGCCTAGGGTATACAATAAACTAAAAGAAATCCCAACTGGTACCCTCTCAAATAATTACATTCCTGGGTGCAAGCTTGAATACAACTGCCCAGATGGCTTACCTCACGCCAGACAAACAAAGGCAACTGACTGTATACTTCAAACAGATGGCAACAAAAACCCAGTTATCTGCAAGACAAATTCTGCAAGCTTTGGGGTTCATGGCATCCTGAATTCTACTAATTCCATATACAAGACTGCATATGAGGAAACTACAGTGGTACCTAAAAGGTTTATGGAGTCAACATTGTCACAGTCTGGAAACAATGATTCCTCTCATTCCCTGCCTACAACAGGAGTTTCTTTGGTGGGCAGAGACATGTCACCAGAACATGGGACGGTCTTCCACTCTACCCCCCGCCACCCAAACCCTAAAAACAGACACATCAGACTATGCTTGGGGGGCACACCTGGTGGGGAGATGCATTCAGGGCATATGGAGCCCAAAACAAATGCATCTGCATATCAACCAGAAAGAGATGCTAGCTGTTCAGAATGCCCTGACAGCCTTCAAGGACTTACTTCATCCTGTACAACTACTGATAAAGATGGACAACACCACGGTTATGTGGTACATAAACAAACAGGGGTGTACACATTCCTACCCCCTTTGCAGACTAGCCATGGCATTGTGGGACACAGCCTTGACTTACCAAGTACATCTTTAAGCTCAATTCCTGTCAGGAAAACAAAATACTCTGGCAGATGACCAAAGCAGAAATCTTATGGACCCTCACAAGTGGAAACTGGATCCACAAGTCTTCAGCATGATAACAGAGAAATGGGGGAGTGCGGATATAGATCTATTTGCCTCTCCCCAAAATTATCAACAGGACAAATTCTGCACAAGGACTTATCACAGACAAGCATGGAAAGCGGATGCCCTATCCTTCAGTTGGAAAAACCTATCAGTCTACACCCTTCCTCCTCTGTATTTTCTTCCCAAGGTCTTACTAAAGGTCAGACAGGAAAAATCAAAAATGATCCTAATTGCCCCGGACTGGCCTCGCCAGCACTGGTAACCAATTCTAAGGAATATGTCTCAACTCCCTCCTTGGTACTTGCCTCAAATACCTCATCTACTATCTTAGCAGAGCAATCAAATTCTCCACAATCAGCTCCAAACTCTGAACCTGGCAGCATGGCTGATCATGTAATTATTCAAACAACACCTCTCAGTAAATCTGTAATGGATATCATTTTGGAAGCCAGAAGGCCTAGTACTAGAAAATCTTATGCTGATAAATGGAAGAGATTGTGTGCTTGGAACCAAGCACAAGGGACGGACACAGCAAAGCCAAATATTCCTCAGATTTTACAATGCTTGACTGAGATGCTTGACAAGGGCCTATCTTTTTCATCAATAAAAATCCATGCATCTGCCATCTTGGCTCATTACAACACAGAGCCTCCCATCTTTTCTCATCCTCTGCTAAAACAGTATCTTGGAGGGGCCAAAAATGTAAGGCCTCCCAGAAGATCACCAACTCCTGCATGGGACCTCAATTTTGTGTTGGAAAAGCTCACCCTGCCTCCATTTGAACCAGCAGCTACTGTGGATATAAAGTTTTTATCTTAGAAAATAACTTTCCTTCTGGCAATCACTTCAGCAAGAAGGGTTTCAGAACTACAGGCCCTCATGGCTGTGGAGACTTTTATTACATTTTACCTGGACAGGGTGTCCCTCAGGACCAATCCTTCCTTTATGCCTAAGGTGGCATCCAATGTGGCTCTTAACCAAACTATTTACCTACCAACTTTTTACCCAAATCTGCAGAACAAGGGGGAGCGGATTCTGCATTCCTTGGATGTACACAGTCAACTAAGATTCTACTTAAACAGGACCAAATCTCTAAGAAAGTCTGAGCAGCTACTGGTAGCATTTGCTGCAGGATCAGAGGGGAAGGCTATTTCAAAGCAGACCATTTCAAAGTGGATAAGCCACTGCATTCATTTCTGCTACTTGCATCATGGTAATCCGTTGCCCAAGGAAATCAGGTCGCATTCCACCAGGGCTGCGTCTACCTCAGCAGCTTTTCTCAGAGGGGTGCCAACCAAAGACATTCTAGAAGCTGCTACTTGGAGCTCTGTTCATACCTTCACAAAGCATTATCATTTGCCTCTCTTCTCTAAGTCCCGGGCAGGCTTTGCCACTGCAGTTCTGCAGGGCCTTATAGCCGCTCCTAATGCTATTTAGCTCCATCCTCCCATCCATAGCTTTGGGATTCTACCCAAATGTAATGACTGCAACAGTGAAACACAAAGAACATAGTACAGTTGTGTACACTTACCATAAATGTAGATGTTCGAGTGTATTCACTGTAGCAGTCCGGGTTACCCACCCGCCATCCCCCTTTTTTCTAGAACAACTCTTTCCTTCACTATATTCTACAGCCTTTGTGGTGTATTTGCTTTTAGATGAAGGTAAAGTTTATGTTGTTACAATTGCATTTATATATAGATACATATGTATATATATATATATATATATATATATATATATATTTTTTTTTTTTTTTTTTTTTTGCTCCCCATTTGGGGGGCACCTGACATCTGGGGCAAAAGAAAATGGTGTCGGCTGCATGCTTTATACCCCTGACAACCTGACTTCATGGAAGAGGAGACAGCAACTGACACAGGACCCAAGACTTTGATATTCAGGCCGACTGAGGGCAACCTGCCAGCAGATTACCCAAATGTAATGACTGCAACAGTGAATACACTCGAGCATCTACATTTATGGTAAGTGTACACAACTGTACTTTCTTTCCCAATTTTACCAACAAAATGGAATACAAACTACACATGTTGGATGTTCACAGACAGTTACGATTCTATTTACACAGTACAAAAAATTTTCGTAAATCTGATCGTTTGTTTTAATCTATAGACCCTTTTTGGGCAAACCTATTTCCAAGGTCATGATAGCTAGATGGATTTCTTCATGCATTCTGCAGGTCTACAAGGACAAAGGCATGTCTCCTCCATGTCCGGTTAAAGCTCATTCCACTAGGTCCATGGCTACATCTGCAGCTTTCTGTTCCACGGTGTCTTTAGATGACATTTTCTCGGCAGCTACTTGGTCCTCATCTCATACGTTTATCTCCCATTATAAATTGGATTTGACGTCTAGAAGGAGAGCATCATTTGGTTTTGCGGTGCTCAGGAATATCCTTCCATGAGGGCCAGCCAGGAGTTTAGTAGCTGAGGACTCTGTCCCACAGGTTGAAGATCAAATGAAGTAAACTACTTAAGATAAAGAAGTTATGTGCTCACCATAACGTTCCATCTGAGTAGTTGTCCCACTACAGCAATGATTAATGCAGTCTCCTAATGTTCTGCTACAAACTCAGTAACTCCCACTATAAAATGTAATTCCCTTTTTCATGTTAACTCTTAACTCTTGTCTTCCAACTAGTAAAGTCATATTTTACCAGTATCTGCTTGTTTTCTGTTATACACACAAAAACCTATTTATCATAAATATACGTTGATGTAAAAACGTGTATTTTAAATGTAAGTGGTTGTCGAGCTGTACTGCAAAATAAGGTGTACATAAATTTGTTTATTATTAATCTTAAATAATGTAGAGCTTTACCTACAATGTACGTTTATCTACTTCTGTGTAAGAATTTGGAGCTTTTCTCCCCAGGCCTCCACTGTAAATGGACACACGTCCAGTTGGACTATGCCGGTTAACAAATGTAAAATAAAATAAATAAACTACTCAGATGGAACATTATGGTGAGTACATAACTTCTTTTTATTGATTATTTGAATGATACTACATCTTTTTTGTCATTTTCTTATAACGTGAATCAAGATAGCTGTGACTATTCATTTGTAAAAATTTGAAGTTGCATTGTTATGAAACAACGATTTTTAGAAAACCCTCCTACTCACATAGTTTCTTACACTTTAAAAGTAATCATCCATATTGGCAAAAAAATAATTTAGTGAAAGGCCAGACGGTGAGATTCTCCAGGTTAACAACAGATGACGACTGTTTAAGAAGGGAATTAAATTTGTTAAAGGAGATGTTTTTGCATAGGAAATATGATAAACGCTTGCTAGAAGAACAGGAATCGCAGGTTCTCAGGGAGAGAACTACAATATATGCGCCAATATTAAAAAAACCCAGATAGTGGTAACATAGCAAAAAATGACAATTTTAAAAACACTATGAATTGTGTTGTAACATTGTCCAGAACTCCACAAAAACGAAAAAAAATATTGAAAAGAATTGGTATGGAGTGTTTGAGACTTTTGATTTAATAAGGATATTGGGTAACATTCCTAGAGTTGTATATAGGAAAGGATGTAACATGAAAAATATTTTTGAGAAAAAAAATTTTGATGAGAACAAGCATTATTAATGGGAAAATGAGAAATTGTGTTTGTTGTAGGTTTATTTATGAAACTAACAATTTGGTTATGGGACAAAATAAAATTTTACTGATAAGAGGTAACTTTGTGGTACAAAAGGGGTGGTATACGTGCACTTTGTCATGTACTGCCTTTTATGTAGGAAAACTGAAAATCTAATTAGGAAAAGGATATATCAACATACCTACGCTATTAAAAAGAAAGGTAACTCAAATGCCTTATATAAACATTCTGTGAATTGTGTCAGTTTTAAGAAATCTGTTTTTTGTGTACTGGAGAAGGTTAATAAGAATGAAGCAGGTGGGAATTGGTCTTCCTTTTAAGAGTATAGAGAAAGTTTTTGGCAAATACTATTGAATGCCACTCAACCCCCTGGTGTTAATAGTAGCATTTCCACCAGTAGTTTACTTATTTTGAAAGCGGACAAGATTTAGGGGGTGTTTTAATAGTTAATAGTCAAGAAATTGTGGCTTTTAATATTTTTCAATACCTTTTTATATTTCAAAACCTTTTGGATATTCATGTTTTCATTGATAGCCAGTTTAACAGTTTTTTAGAAGTTATTTAGAAGCTATTTAATATTGCTGTATGTACATAATATACAGATATATATATATATTTTATTTATGACAACTTTGAATATGTTGTACATGTTTAATGTTGATGTAGAGTTATATATGTTTTTAATGTGTTGCTTTGTTTTAATTATTGGATCACTGTCCTTGCTTAAGTTGGTGTATAAAAAGACGGAAGTTTTAATGGTTGATGTCTGATCAAGTTCCATAATAATTAATTAAAGGAACGAAAGCGCTAACAGAATACCCTGCAGTTCGTGGTCTTTCTTCAGTCTTTTCAGTACTTTGTGTTTTTGATTTTGTTGATTCAAATGCCCTGGAACAAATTGTCCATACTCCAACAAGGGGAACAACCATCCTTGTATCTGGTCCTCACCAACATGTCAAACAGATGCACTGCTGCAACTGTCTCACCCTCATTAGTTAAAACTGACCACAAATCAGTCACCTTCAAGCTAGCACTAACACCAGAACTCACAAAGAGTAAAATCAGACTAAAAAAACTTCAAGACAAACTATACTCTCCTAGTTGAAAATATAAATGCATTCCAAGCCCCACCGCAAGCTGGAAGTGGTAACTACACTGAAGCTGTGTACAATCACTTGCATAAGTGTATAAGGTCAGCCGTACCAGAAGGAATCAAAGCCCCAAGTAAAAACAAGCTGCCATGGTGGACATCCAGCATCAACAAAGTTTACAATAAATGCAAAAAGTTGCTGTGCAAGAAAGGCAAAGCCCCAACAATGGAAAAGCACCCTTCTCAGCCTCAACAGGCAAATAAGACAACTTGTCAAATCCTCCAAAGGCTCCTTTGAGAGAAACTTGGCAAGTACAGCCAACAATAACTATAAGGCCTTTTACAGCTATGCATTTAAACTAAAGGGTAGGACCCAAGCAGATGCAGTACTAGTGGCCAACGGTATCACACACAATGATCCCACAGAAATAGCAAACCTGCTAATGGACAGGTTTGCTGAAAATTTCACTCCTTTATCCCCTCCTAACTTGAAATAAACCATCTGATATTGTTAATCCTCGTTCATTCCTTACGTATGGGTATCGGTTCCAACCTCGGAACCGAGCCGGCCATTTTCCAAGCTCGTGCCAGCTACAAACTCTCGAGCTAAAACTCTTACCCAGAATTCCCCTCTCCCTGTTACCTCAGATTTCGTTTGCTGCCTCGCCATTCGGTCATGTCAATCTACTTCTCTTGAGCTAAGTATAATATTTGTTGTCATTCTAGTCTAAAACAACTTTTTCTCTCAGAAAACTTTCTAAATTGTTTTCTCTTACCTTACCGCATTTAGCGACTATCTCTTCTTAAAATTTCCAATCTTTTTACCGCGAGGTATTTTCTTCTATACCATCGTTACCTTCGGGTATTTCTTGTACCATTGCTGGTATTCTTTCTATCATGAATAAAAAATGTAGTCCAGCATTTAAGAGATGTTCAGATTGTAGACATAAATTACCTACTTCAGATGTTTGGGTGTGCCTCATTTATCAGTTGATCTGCCCTGTGCAATTTGTAAGAACTTCTCTAATAGGACGCTGATTGAGAGGAAAAATAAATTGTTACTGAAGGGGCTACTCAAATCTCCTTTTTCAGAGGCTATTTTTGGGTCGGAGGCTTCAACCCCTCCAAGATTCCATAAGAAAAAGACTGATGATCTTTCAAAGGCCAAATCTCTTCCTTTGTCCCCAGCTGGGCACTCCCATCAACCGAGACCCAAGAAGGCTAAGCTTTCTACTTCGGATCTGACTCTTTTGGCTCCAGCACTTTCAATGCCTGGACCCTCGGCACCATCTGTAACTTTGGCACCGACTAGCGTGCCCTTTACCATATCGGTACCGACCTGTCTACCAGCACCGAAAATCCTATTGACGCAGACTGTAACCACATCGGCTCCAATACCTTACCCGGAACCGACAACTCAGTTACTGACACCGATTTTTTCGGTCCCAGCCTCGGCACCGACCTTACTGTCGGTTCATAGGTTCATAGGTTCATACTAGGCTATCTGCCCTGGGGCAATTATAAGCCTAGCCCGATTCTGTATGGCTTACGCCACCCCTTGATTTGAGTATACTGTGCCCTTTTTAAGGTTTAGTTTACTGTGCCTCTGTCTAATAGTGACACGGGAGTAATCCCTGGGACAAACCTACGATCCCTCATCCACCTATTGAGGTTCTTCTTGAAGAGATTCAGTGAGGTGCTCTGCCTCACATGAACTGGAATTCTATTCCAGAGCGAAGGGAGCCTCTGGGTTATGAACCTGTCCCTCCAGCAAGTTCTA
The DNA here is from genome assembly GCF_019279795.1 of Protopterus annectens. Lineage (NCBI taxonomy): Eukaryota > Metazoa > Chordata > Ceratodontiformes > Protopteridae > Protopterus > Protopterus annectens. The sequence continues at coordinate 1,350,996,615 of NC_056747.1, forward strand.
TTTATTTCTGTGCTGAGGTTCAAGTCCCTCGAGCGTGTGGCTCTAAGGGATTTAGATTTACTGAGGTGGAGCATGTCCATTAATTCTGGATTTGACATAGCTTTGTATGTCAGGCATAGATCGCCTCGAAGTAAGCGGTATGCAACTGAGTAGAGCTGGAGTTTTTTTAACCGAGCAGCATATGGCATCTGTTTGAGACCCTTGATCCTCTTGGTGAGATACTTTTGGCTTCTTTCTAATTGCTGCAGGTGTCGGGTAAGGTACATCCCAAAAGGGGCATTGTATTCTATGATGGGCCTGATGAGGGATGAATAAAGGGGCACGATTACCTCTCTTGATCTAGATGTGAAACCCTTCGCGATGAGGTGGGCTATGTAGAAGGTCTTTCTAACCACTTTGGCAATGTAGTTTTCAAAGGAGAGATTGCTATCAACTTGGGTCCCCAGGTCCCTAATAACTTTCTCTGTACTTAATGGGTTTCCACCTATGTGGTAATTTGTGGGCACATTGTTTTTGCCAAAGGGTATGACTATACATTTTTTGTCATTTAGCTTTAAACCATGGCACTGGCACCAGTTACCTGTCTCTGTGAGACCTTTTTGAAGGATGTTTGTGTCAGCTGGAGAGTTGATTATGGCACCCAGTTTGCAGTTGTCTGCGAACTTGGTGAGCCATAGTCCTCCCACGTTTGCCTGTACCTCGGAAAAGTATATACCGAACAAGAGTGGTCCCAGGACAGAACCCTGTGGGATGCCACTTGTGACCGGTTTCGAGTCTGACATGGCTCCAGCAACTCTCACTCTGTGTGTTCTGTCTTTGAGCCAGTTTGCGACCCATCTTGTGACATAGGGGTTTATATTTAAGCTGGATAGCTTATCTATGATGCCCGAGTGGGGTATTGTGTCAAATGCCTTTGCAAGGTCCAGATAGGCTGTGTGGACTACCTTCCCTTCATCTATGGCTTTGGTGATTGTTTCAAAGAAGTCAACCAGGTTCAAAAGGCAGGATCTGCCCTTGACAAAGCCGAACTGGGTAGGATCTAGTGTCTGTAGGTCCCAATGTCTTTGTTTATGAGCTCCATGATGATCCTCTCCATAGCCTTGCAGACTAAGCTAGTCAGGCTTATGAGACAATAGTTTCCAGGGTCCGTAGAGGCTCCGCCTTTGTGGAGTGGGACCACTGTTGCTGTATGCCATTCTGTGGGCACATATCCTGTAGTGAGGCTGAGATTGTATAGCTGTTTTATTTGAGGGATTAGCTCCTCTTGGAGTTCATGTAGGACGCAACCTGGGACGCCATCTGGTCCCATGGAAGTGTTTTTTGCTTTGGAGAGGGCAGCCTTCACCTGAGCATCAGAGATGTTTGGGAGGCAGCCCTCTGCCGGGATAGATACTTACTCTTTTGGGGGGGAGGGGGTGGAGAAGTTTGCACTGAACCTGTCTGCCAGAATATTGGCGATGTCTGTGGGTTCAGTGTATTTTTTGTCGTTTAGAATCAACTCAGAACAAGTCTGGGAGTTGCATCCCAGGTTTCTAACATAACTGAAAAAAGCCTTATGATTGTCTTTGGTGTCCTGTGCAATTTTTCTCTCGAAGCTGGCCTTGGAGGATTTTATGAGGGATCGTCATTTTTTGCTAGTACTGATCAGAGATGCCTTCCCTATTAGGGATTTTGCTCTATCATGTAGTAGCTTCCTCCTTCTGTTGTACAGTTTATTTATGGCAGGGGTCCACCAGACTGGACGCCTGCCTTTGGATGATTGGGTCTTGGTTTTGTTTGGGATAGCATGATCCATGCATTCCTGGAGATGTCCGTAGAATGCATTTATATAGGATTCTGCAGTTTGGGCCATAGTTTCCACTAGCCCTGGGGCCTTGAAGGATTCCACTTCAGTTTTGAGAAGTGAGAAGTTCGCTTTTGAGAAGTTTTTCACTGTGGTTTTCTGGGCTGGGGGTGGGGTCGGGATGTGAACATCCAGTGAAATTAGTTTATGGTCTGATCTTACCAATGAGGGATATACTTCTGGTGTGGAGCATAGAGTCCCCATGTTGGTAATGATCAGGTCTAGTATGTTGTCCCCTCTTGTGGGTGCAGACCATGACTTCAGCAACGATGATTTCCTCAGTGCAGACACCTGTAGTACAGTCTCTTACAGCACTGTTTTCAGTGCAGACTGGTGATGTGGGCACCAAGCTTGTCCCATCTGTGGATAGACCTGACTCCCCCTCAGTCGTGTCCATGAAATCCACTAGAAGCCTGTCTGAACACAACGTGTTGTGTCTTGTGGATCAAGTGCTTTTGGCCAGAGGTATCCTGCCTCCCAGGACCTATCCTTCCTTGGGAGGTGATCACCCTTTGCCAAAGACCCCTACTTATTCTCCTCCTTCATTGCCTTTGAAGCCCCTTGATATAGCACAGTCTTCCCCCTCTATGATTCCCTTTATTGACCTCACTAAGGAACCGCAGTTGCCTTCGTGGCAGGAGAGTTTTGCTATGACCCAGGATGTCGGCTGTGGCGTACATAATTTGGTGTTTCACAGCCATCCAGGGACTCCGAGGCAGCAGGCTGAGCCACTTAAGGGAGGAGTGACCCCTGCCCAGGACACTCACCCCTCTTCAGGTGGACCAGCCTTCCAACTACTGGAGAAGGTTTTGGCATCTGCTGGTGATAATGTGCTGTCAGTCTCCCCACCCTCCTCTGGACCGCTATGTACACAAGTCGATCCTAGCGGACACCGGTTACAAGGGCCTCAGGATGTACTCCCACAGGAAACCCCTTTTGCATTGTCTTCCCCAGCTTCTCCCTCTGAGGAAGTTCATTGTAAAAGCTCGTGCAAGAGGAAGCACATGGATGCCACAGAGGAGTCCCTTACTGAAGACACAGACTTTGATGATGGGGAAGGATCCCCTCACTCACCCTCTGAGGTATCCTTTGGTGATATCCTCAAAATCCTTAAACAGAGAGGTGACTGGCAGCCCTCTAACCCGACCTGTGAAGAGTCTGTGTTCCTGCAGGCCTTTTGCGCCCAGCCCCCTACCTCCTGGGTTACTCCACCTGCCGACGAACTGGTCCGGTTCATCGTGCAGCATGCGTGGAAGGCTCCTGACACCATTGAGGCCATTCCCTGGTGGCCAGATAAAATTTTGTCCCCTCCTGCTACTGACCCCATTGGTCCAAAGGTCTTCCTGTAGATGCTCTGGTAGTAGCAGGCACAACCAAGAAGGACCTGGCGGAAGAAGAAAGCCAGACTGTCCATCCACCCAACAAAGAGTCACGGGCTCTGGACAGAATAGGGAAGTTTATTTTTGCATCAGTGACCTTTGCAATCAGGTCCCTGAATTATATGGCACACTTCACCAGGCTTCAAAGGGATTTAGTATCTGAGCTCTCTGAAATGTTGGCTTGTGTCGTGTCTGATGAGGTCCGTGACAAAGTGGCCTCTCAGCTGGCTGCCATTGAATCGATATCAAACTCCTCCATGCGCCTGATATCTCACGCATCAGAAGGAGCAGCTAGATCGGCATTGTTTTGAGACGGCACACCTGGATGCGCTTATGTAATTTCATGGAACCCTTCAAGGCTTCCTTTCTCAACGCTCCCATTGAAGCCTCTTCATTGTTTGGACCCAAAGTTAAAAGCACACTGGCCAGATGTGAACAGGACGGTAAGACCCTTTCTGCCGTAGGTGTCCATTATTCTTCCCCTCAACGTGGTTTCTCCAGAAACCAGAAGAGTGGGGAAATATGGTACAAAAAGTCTCAGGGTCCTTTCCATGACACACAGGCCGAGTTCTCCCCTAGAGGCAGAGGGCAAACTCACAGGGAAGACGCCCTTTTTGGGGCAGAGGGGGTCCGCGTAACCAGGGTTCCAGGGACTCTTTTCCTGGTCAATCCTATCTGTGCTCCTGAAGAGTGGCCTAACTCCTTTCCTCTGGAGGTGGTTGGGGGTCATTTCTCCTTGTACCCTTCTGCCTGGCTAACCATCACCATCGACTCTTGGGTACAAAGGATAATAACCAGAGGTTACCATATCCCCTTCGATCTTTGTCCTGCCCCCCCAACAAACTTACCCGACATTCCACCCAGTCAAAGGGAAGAAGCAGCACTAGAGATAGCAAAGCTGCTAAGAAAAAGAGTCATCCAAATAGTCCCTCCAGACCAGATACGATCCGGATTTTACTCAAGACTATTTTTGGTGCCAAAGAAAACTGGGGACTGGAGACCAATTTTGGATCTCAGTGTAGTGAACAAGTTTGTAAGAGTACAAAAATTCTGGATGGTCACAATACAGTCTATCCTCCTGCTTTTGGAAAAAGATGATTGGATGTGCTCGATAGATCTTCAAGATGCATACTACCACATAAAAGTGGACAGGCCATCAAGAAGATTTCTGCACTTCCATGCAGAAGCCAGTCACTACCAGTTCAGAGTACTGCCCTTCAGACTTTCTACAGCCCCCAGAGTGTTCACAAAGTGCATGGCAGTCATCACAACTCACTTGCGATTACAAGGATTCCAGGTGTTTCCATACCTAGACTGGCTTATCTCCGCCCCCACCAGACATCTATTGGAAGAAGCCTTGGCATACTCTCTCCTCGTTTCAAAAAGGCTAGGCATAACCATAAACTGGCAAAAATCCAATCTCACCCCATCTCAGTCCACAGAATTCATAGGGGTCATATTGGATACATAGAATTCCAGAGCATCCATTCCAGAGCACAGAATTCTAAGGATAAAGCAACAACTGATCCCAATCCTTTCAAGGAAGAAATCCACAGCTCACTCTGTCCTACAGCTGTTGGGTTCCATGGCAGCTTCCATCACCATTGTCCCCCTGGCCAGGTTTCACATGAGGCTTCTATAATGGCTACTGCTCAGCCAATGGTATCCTTTTCAGCATCCTCTTTCAGCCAAGATTCGAGTAACTCACAGGTGCAAACAGGATTTAAATTGGTGGATGACCCACAACCCATCACAATGGTCTCGCCCCTTCTCCCCCCAGCAGCCCAAGGCTACAGTGACCACGGGCACCTCCCTGAGGGGGGGGGGGCTATGTTAGGGTCAGACAGTCCAGGCACTTGGTCCGAATTGGAGGCTCAACTGCATATAAATGTTCTGGAGCTGAGGACGGTGCTTCTGGCATTGCAAGCATTTCATCCCTTGCTGCCATCTGGGACTATTGTGATACAATCAGACAACTTGGTGGTGGTCTGGTACATCAACAAACAGAGTGGAACCAAATCTTACCCCCTTTGTCGAGAGGCCATGAGGATATGGCAATGGGCGATGGCTACCAACTGTTTTTTTCTAGCAACGCACATTCCCGGGAGTTCCAACGTGATAGCAGATGGACTCAGCAGGTGCATTCTACAACCTCACAACTGGTCCCTGAATCCCTTGATAGCAGCTGGGGCTGTCCTTGCTGCGATCTCTTTGCATCCCTGACCAACTACAAATGCAGCAACTACTTTGCCCTGATTCACCCTCCGGGACAGTCAGCCAGGGATGCTCTAGTCCACGATTGGCCCTCGGGTCTTCTTTATGCTTTTCCACCTCTTCCCCTCATTCCCCAGTTTCTGAAGAAAGTCCATCAGTTGAAGAGCAAGGTGATCCTCATAGCACCATATTGGCCTCATTGGATTTTGTTCCCCTTCCTTTGGCCTCACCTGCTAGATCAACCATGGATCCTCCATCCAACCCCGGGGTTGATCTCCCATCCGCAGAATCTGATTCATCCTAACTTGGACAGCCTGACACTCACAGCTTAGCTCCTCCAATTCCTTTGATTGCCAGGCAGAATGATCTTTCTTTACCAGTACGGGACATTCTTATTGCATCTCATAAGTCTTCCACTAGAATTACTTATCTAAGCAAGTGGAAAAGATTTACCTGTTGGCTGAAAGCAAAGCAAGTAGTTCCTTTTTCAGCACCAGTGTTGATAGTACTAGAGTATCTAGCCGATCTATTCCAGTCGGGTCTATCGGCCTCTACTATTAGAGTTCATTTGGCTGCAATATCTAATTTCCATGAGGGTGTCCAAGACTCCTCTCTTATGTCACACAAATTATGCAAGACCTTCATAAAAGGTGTGAATCATCTGAAGCCCCCTTTTAGAGAACCTGTTCAGCCATGGGACCTGTCATTAGTTCTACAAGCTCTGACACTGCCACCTTTCGAACCAGCTTTTTCATGCGACCTCAAATATTTGTCATGGAAAACCTTGTTTTTGGTCACCATTACTTCTGCCAGACGTATCTCTGAGCTTCAAGCCTTAAGCATTAAGAGTCCATACATGATTTTTCATAGAGATAGACAGTCTTTGAGAACTAATCCTTCCTTTCTGCCAAAAGTGATTTCTGAAATGTCCATTAATCAAACCATTGAATTGCCAGTTTTCTTCCCCAATCATTCAAACAGAGGAAAGTATTGCCTACATACCCTAGATATTCACAGGCAAATTTGCTTCTACTTGAATAGGACTAAGGCCTCTCGTAAATCAGACCAGTTATTTTTGGCGTATTCTGGACCTAGATTAGGATGTGCTGTTGCTAAGTTCACATTGACTAGATGGTTGAAAGACCTTGTGACCTTTATTTATACACAATGTAATATTCCCTTGCTGACTACCATCAAGGCTCATTCGACAAGGTCGGTGGCAACGTCTGCTGCCTTCCATGCCAGAGCTTCTTTACATGACATCTGTACAGCTGCAACCTGGGCTACACCTTATACCTTCATCAATCCTTACAAATTGGACTTGGCCTCCAGGGGAAGAGCATCTTTTGATTCTATGGTGCTCAGGATTGTCCTTCCATGACAACCTCCCAGGAATAGAGGTAGCTGGGGACTCTGTCCCATAAGTAAGGAATGAATGAGGATTAACAATATCAGATAAAGAAGTTATGTCTTACCATAACGTTCCATCTGTATTGTTGATCCTCATTCAGTCATTATGACCCTCCCTCCTTCCCCCTCCTATGGCTTTTAGTGGATCTCACCATCCGGTTCTTTTAGGTCATTTGACCAGAGGTAGCCTCTACCTTCTTTTGACTTGCAAACTCAATCTGAGGTAACAGGGAGAGGGGGATTCTGGGTAAGAGTTTTAGCTCGAGAGTTTGTAGCTGGCACAAGCTTGGAAGATGGCCGGCTTGGTTCCGAGGTCGGAACCGATACCCATACGTAATGACTGAACGAGGATCAACAATACAGATGGAACGTTATGGTAAGACATAACTTCTTTTTCCACCACCACCACTCCCCTTGGTTATACATATCTCAAGAGTAGGTCCTCAAAGCCTTGTCCAAGGCAAAAAAACACTCTGTGGGACCAGACAACATCCCAGGCTTTCTTCTTAATATGCTAAAACATGAACTAGCATCACCACTAAGTACCCTTTCAGTCATATCCTAACCACAGGCTTTGTTCCTGCGGAATGGAGAACAGCAACAGTTATTCCCCTCCACAAATGTGCCCTAACAACAGACCTAGGGAATTACAGATCCATAAGCCTGACAAGCCTCATCTGTAAGGCCATGGAGCGTATCATTATGGACCTCATAAATAAAGACAGCTGAACTCCAAACCCTGACACCTACCCAATTTGGCTTTGTAAAGGGAAGATCCTGTCTGCTAAATCTGGTGGATTTCTTTGTAAATGTGACCAAGGCTACTGATGAGGGCAAATATGTGCACACAGCGTACCTCGACCTGGCAAAGGCTTTCGACACAATCCCACATTCAGGCATTACCGATAAACTTAGCAAATTGAATGCAAACCCCTTTGTTGTAAGATGGGTTGCCAACTGGCACACAAATCAGAAACACACTGTCAAAGTGGGTGACTCCCCATCAACCAGCAGACCTGTTAGAAGTGGGGTGCCACAGGGGTCAATGCTGGGCCCCTACTGTTTGGTATCAGACATTCAGGTCAAAACTAAGGGGTTGTGGTTGACCAAGTGTGCAGACAACTGCAAAATAGGTGCAGTCATTGAATCCCCAAGTGGTGTCAGTATATTCCAGTAGGGTCTCACGCAGATCAACGACTGGTGTATTATCACAGTCTCAAACTGAATGCAAAGAAATGCATCATCATTCCTTTCAGCCCAATGTCCCCTCACACTATTAAATCAACAACACTACCCTAAGCGCCCATGAAGTGTTAAGGGACATGGGATCACAAGTTGACTGCGGCCTTAACTTTGACCATGTGTCTATTGTAGTAAGGAAAGCTTTCTACTTAGCACATTTGATTGTAAAAGTATTACCTCGAGAGCAAAATAAGTTATAACCCCCCATACTCTTCACTTATCCGGACCATAATTGAGTATAATGCCCCCATTTGGCATGTACCGTACTAAGCTCCTGCAGCAATTAAAGAGACCTCAGAGGTTTCTAAAAAAGAAGATCAGGGGGCTTCAGCATGTGTCTTACACAGACAGACTAAAGTCCCTGTCATTATACTCTGTATTGTATAGACTTCTTAGGGGAGACTTATGCCTGGCCAACAGAGCAATCCAAGACCCAAACCTAATGAACTTGCTGCATATCCATAACGGGAGTAGGGCTACCTGTTCCTGTGACTTAAATAGGACATGTTGGAGGGACAGCTTTATTTCCCAGTGACTGCCATGTCTTTGGAACAGGCTACCAATTCATGTGAAGCAGAGCACTCTATGACACTGTTCAAGTGGAACCTGGATGAGTGGATGGGTCACCATAAACTCTAACCAGGGATAGAGTCCACAACCCTCCTGAACATGGTCAGTCATCACTAAATGCAATCTTGGGTATTAACTAGCATTTCTATGGTATTATTTTGGGATGAAATAGCTAGGCTTAAAATGGCCTCCATATCAATAGTCTAGTAATTTCCTATGATCCTATAATGTCCATTTTTTATTTCAGGTCATGTAATTGTGAAGTTGAAATGTTTCCTGCAGCATATGGTATTGAACAGGATTGATAATGTACAATATTTAGCTGTCATCTCCAAACAATTTTGATCCAGCTAAGTGCTTTTTTTTTTTTTTTTTTTTGAGGAAAGAAATGAACCAAATCAGAGGAACCAGTTGGATAACCAAAATTACTCAACTAAATCCTACTGAAACAGTTCATTGACAACATCTGTACTCTGATTCAAAACCATCAAAGAAAGCCATTCAATGTTGAAATGGTTTAATCTGTTTTGTGCTTTTGTCTGTCAAATGAGGCTTCATCAGAACAAACACTGAAACACTGCTCTGGTTTAAAAAGCATTCACAATCGAGTTTGCCTGTTTTATGTTGTGAAAACTGAAAGGTTATTAAAAAGTGAATGTATGACCATTTATAATATCAAAAAACAAGGTAGGCAGTAATGCCGTGTATAAACATGCTAAAGCATCTGAAAGCAATTCTCTGTTTGCAGTTTATTTGCCCATTGACCCAAGAAGTGGCCAGTGGGAATCTAAAATATAATACTATGAAATATATTGGCAACTAAGAGTGGACACAATCCCCTAGGTTTAAATGTCAGATTGTGACTGATGTATGCTATTTCTTATTGTATTTTAAACGGGTCTATATTATATTATCAAAGAGGCATTACAGCGAATGCCTCTTCATCGACATAAAAAGAGTGAACCACGAATCACGCAAACGGCCTCTGGCCAGAAATGAAATATTACTAAAAATAGTTCAACCACCCACACCCCGCAATGTTTCCCTAGGGAAAAAAAAATCACTGATTCGGCCATTCGCGTAATTTGCGGTTCGCTCTTTTCGTGTTGATGAGGCATTCGCTGTAATGCCTCTTCAATAATCTGATATAGACCCATTTTAAATACAGTGTAAGTGTTTAATACATCTGATTAGCAATAAGGCAACTTTTATTCAAGATATTTATGTAAATGCATTAAATTTTTTTTTTCTTTTAGTAGGAAGTGATATGATTATAACAGGTTATGATGTCATTTGATTTGATCGTGAGTGCTGTATAAACCAGAGCAATGTTTTGTTTTGAAGTCTGCCGACGAAAAGTCTGCTGGACGAAAGCAGCAAATGACATGTTCAACATTGAGTGTCTTTATTGTCTGGCTTTTAATCAAGAGTACAGCTGTGGTTATTGGACTGTTCATAAACTTTTAAGGCTGTTTAATATTAGCCTGCACAGTGTTACCAAATACATATGCAAGTACTCTAAGAGCTTAGATATCTCTAAACAAACCAGCCACAATTAAAAGTTTTAAATATATTTAATAGTAAATAATAAAAGAACAAGACAATTCTCAATAATTCCCCACAGTGACAACAGAGTTCAGAATCACAGGAAATATTTTAAAACATTGCAGGGCAGTCTCACATAAAGACAGAAAACTTCTAGACTGATCTTACTATATTCCTATCTATCTCTAAGAGAGATGCTATGATCTAAATCTTACAGAGCAAAGCAAATGCAGATGAGAAGTGCTGGGTGAATGTTTCTAGGTCCAAAGACAAATACAAAATGCCCAGACTCACTCTCTGAAATAGTTCTTAAATTACTATCAAACATTTCTGCTGCGTTATCTCAGATTACATCATTATTGTCACCGCTGCTTTTAGTTTCCAGGCCAACAGAAACCTAAAAGTTAGCACCTCAGTGTCAAGAATACTTATTTCTTAGAAGCTGACACTTATCTCTTAGAAGCTTGCCTGAAACTGGAAGTCATAAAACTGTTACACACTTTCTCCTTTGAAACCTGTAATTATTTCTGTTTCCAGACAATAGAAAGAATTTCTAGCTGCAGATATTCTGTCTTCTAGCTGTGGTAAACACAATCATAAACTCTACATGTCAACTTATTTTCTTGGAGTTTTGCAGGTTAACTCTGTTCTTTTCCAGTAGGGTACACTGTGGTTGCATTCTTGAAGCTCAGCACATAACATATACTTTTCTTACATTTGTAGGACAAGCATACATATCATATTACTGTTCACGAATGACATAGAATTATTTACAAAATTGCAGCTAGCTGGGCTGGAAGCCTTCAAAATTCTACCCCCAATGAGAACTTAAGGTAGTTTTTCAAGTGACCCTTGAGAAATGTTGCTTGAGACTGTTGAGCCTATCTGGGAATACTTTACCCCATTCCCTGTGTTGAGACCCCATCTGCGTTGGCATTGCTAACCCCACTGCAGTGCTGTACTGTCGCATCATATGCTTGCAACCTTAGGCTCCACCTTAGTAACTTGCCATTTTGCTGGCTGGCTCGATGTAGCCATGTTAAGGGATTGTGGTCTGTAACTACAGTGAATTTCTTTCCATAAAGATAAGGCTGAAGATTCTGCATTGTCCACACTATGGCTAGACATTCCTTTTCTACAGCTGCATAGCATTCCTCCCTGGGGTGGAACCTACGACTGAGATAAACCACTGGGTGCTCTTCTTCCTCTGAAGAAATCTGGCTAAGTACAGCCCCCACCCCATGGTTTGAAGCATCCATTTGCACAACAGAGTATTTGCTGTAATCTGGACTGGCTAACACAGGGGATCCTCCCAAAGCTCCTTTAAGCTTATGGAATGCCTGCTCACAAGCTGGGGTCCACACTACCTTACCTGGCCTGTTTTTCCTTGTCAGGTCTGTGAGGTGAGCAGCTATGGTACTATAACCGGGGACAAACTTTCTGTAGTACCCTCCTGTCCCTAAAAATGCCATCACCTGCTTTTTGGTAACAGGTGCAGGCCATGCCTGAATGGCTTCCACTTTGGCAGGTTCTGGCCTGATCTTACCACTCCCCACTCTATGTTCTAGGTAGGAGACCTTTGCCATACCCACCTGACATTTGCTGGGCTTAATGGTCAACCCTGCCCTCTGTAGTTTGCCCAGCACCTCCCTGACATGATGAAGGTGCTGTTGCCAGGAATGGCTGTAGATGGCAATATCATCTAGGTAAGCAAGGGCAAAATCTCCTGCTCCTGCTAGAATACCATCCACCAGCCTCTGGAAAGTCGCTGGGGTATTTCTCATCCCAAAGGACATCTTTGCGAACTCATACAAGCCAAAAGGAGTCACAAAGGCTGACCTCTCTCTAGCACTGAGGGTCAAGGGCACCTGCCAGTAACCCTTGGAAAGATCAATGGTGGTAAGATGCTTAGCCCCACCCAGCTGCTCTAGGGCTTCATCTGTCCTAGGCATGGGGGTAAACATCTGGCTCTGTGTGACTAATTTCCTGTAGTCCACACAGAACCTGGTGCTGCCATACTTCTTTGATGTCAGCACCACTGGAGAGGCCCAGGGACTGCTGGACTCCTGAATTATCCATAGTTCCAACATTTACTGTATCTCCTCCCTCAGAGTCTGACTCTCATGCACCATATAAGGGGCATGCTTAATAGGCCTTTGGGGGTCCTGTATCCACATAGTGTTGCACCAGGTGAGTATACCCTGGTTTCCCAGTGAACATGTCCCCAAACTCCTGTAACAATGCTCAGATTTCTCGAACTTGGGTAGGAGATAGCTGCTGCTACCCCTTCCACTGAGGTGTCAGTCTGAGCCTCACTCAGATCAGTCACCAGGTCTCCCTCAGACTCCTGCAGTCCACTGCAAATACTCAGCACAAGGGCCTCCCTATCATGGTAAGGTTTCATCATGTTAACATGGTACAATTTGTGCCCCTGTCTCCTGCCTAGCAGTTCCACCCTGTAGTTAACATCACTGATCTTCCTTACCACCTTGTAGGGTTCCTCCCAAGCTACCTGCAGCTTGTTGTGTCTGACAGGAATGAGAAACATTACCTGATGCCCTATGTCATACTCTCGCTTTAGGATTCCTGTCATACCAGACCGTTTTCCTGCTGCTGAGGTTTAGGACATACGCCACAACAGACTCCTTGTGGGATTCACACACACACACCCTCCCACTCATCTCGAATTAAGTCTAGAGATCCCCTCACCCTATGCCCATACAGCAACGCAAAGGGTGAAAAACCTGTGGATTCCTGGGGCACCTCTCTGTAAGCAAGCAACAGATGAGGCAAATATTTGTCCCACTCCCTGTAGCATGGACTTGAGTGTAGTTTAACCTCTCAACAAGACTATTAGTCTGGGGATGGTAGGGGGGTGGTCTTTAGATGCTTCACCCCACAGTACTTCCACAGACAAGCCAGCAGGCCTGACATTAAATTGGTACCTCTGTCAGTCAGTATTTCTTTTGGGAAATCTACCCTGCCGAAAATCTCTAACAAAGCATTTGCCACCTTTTCTGATGGAGGACAGAACCACTGCCTCTGGGTATCTGGTAGCATAATCTACTAACACTAGGATATACTTTTTCCCTGTGGAACTTGGGGTACTCAGAAGACCCACAATATCCATAGCTACCCTCTGAAATGGCTTCCTCAATCACAGGCAAAGGCATCAAAGGAGCTTTCATCTTGTCTTCTGCCTTGCCTACCTTTTGGCACTTCTCACAAGTCCTGCAGTACTCTGTTACATCTCTGGAAATCCCAGGCCAATAGAAGTTCTGCATAATACATACATCTCTTTGTACATTGTATGCCCATATCACCTGCAAAGGGAATATCATGGGCTATGGCTAGAAGTCCCAAATGGTAGGCTCTGGGCACTACCAACTGCTGTATTCTGTCACCTTCTAGCCCTCCCTCAGATGTCCACTCTCGGTACAGTAATCCTTTGTCCCAGTATACAGATTCCCCTTTCCCTTGAGAATCAGGTGCATCACTAGCTACCTCCATCGGGCCTTGTAATTTATGGTCTGAGAGCTGAGCTTGTCTCAACTCTCTCTTTGTAACCCTTCCTAGCTCCCCTTCCACAGGAAGTCTGGTATCCTCTGACAGTGGTGCCTAACTGTCAGCCTGGGCACTACTACTCACCTCTGCCCTTGCAGTCACTCTGTCCAAGGAAAGATCAGTACCCACAAGCAGCTGTGGCTCACCTTCAGTGTCACTGCTACAGGGTAGCTCTCTCTCTGAAGTAACCACCTCACCAGTCCAGGCTGCAAGTGTGCAGTCTGTCTGGGTCTCCCCCAAGCTACCAGACCCACATGCCTGTCTCCAAGCCTGACTGTGTGTAACTGCGTGAACATGGTACTGCATTACCAAAATCATTGCCTATCAGAAATCTGCAGGGTGGTAATTTGGTACCCTTGTTGTCTCAAGACAACCTACTGTTGGCATTTTGTCCTTTCCACATGTTCATCGTGTTACACTGCTGCAGTCATCACACTTGGGTTATCCTGCCGTCAGGCGGTCCCGCAGTTGGCCAGAGTTCCAAAGTCTTGGTCCGGCGTCGGTTGCTGTCGCTTCTTCCCTGACGTCAGTGCGCCATGGGTATATAAGAGGCATCCAATGTCATTTTCTTCAGTCTTTCTTGCCGCACGGTGCCCGAAGCAGAAGCAGTTCGCAAGTGCCGGTCGGCCGACTCCTGAGATATTCAAATCGAATTTCAGACCAAAGTCTTCAATAAAGCTAAGTACCCCATTGGGGAACCTTTTCTTGCCTCAGTCCGATGTCAGAAAAATTTAACAATTGCATTTCTTGTGGGAAGCAAATACCTCATAAGGACTTTCATTCTTATTGCATTCCTTGCCTAGGCCCAGACCACGACGTCACAGGTTGTCGGTTTTGTGCTAGGTTTAACAAACGTACTATTAAACGTCGGTTTGATTCCGCCCGACATTATTTTGGTAGGAAATTTAATTATACCATGCCGTCGGAGCAACCGATGACCGGAATGCATAAAAAACGCAAAGATAAAGACAGGCAGCCGAGATCCAAACTAGACTCCGAGGCCTCTGCTAGGACAGTCGCCGGTTCTCCGGTTTTCTGTGAGGCGCCTACGCAGCCCCTGACGACCGCTGATTTAGAACCCCAGCCGGCATCCGATTCCCAAGCGGAGATTGCTAGGCCTCCACAACCTTTACCTTTAGGCCCTTCTGACTCCATGGCTGAAGGAGATTCCGGTGCAGTTGAAACGCCTTCAGTTGCAGAAGGTGTCTTCAGACTGACTACACTCACTATTAAATCCTATGAAAAGCTGAAAACCCCTTTAAAAGCAAAGAAGACTGTACAGCAGTCTCCAGTACAAGGCCCCATGCCTAAGAAACAAATGCTTAAGATGGCTGAAGATTTAATTACCCTTATCAGGGGTTCCCATCCCCCTCCTGATAAAAGGCCAAGACAGGAGGAGGACTACGCTTCTTCTGACCAGGTTTCAATCTCTTCAGATTCTTCTGAGGAACAGGAATACTCTTTTCCCCCTTATGAAGACTCTGATGCAGAAGAGTCTATCCCTTCAGCATCTCTCCCAGAAGACTACTCTTTTGGGGAAACTTTACATACCATGAGGGAACATTTCCACTGGGAAGGCCAGGATTACTCTGATTCTAAGAAAAGGCTCAGAGAGTTCCTTTTACTACCCCAGCTCAGACCACTTGCTATTCCACCTGTGTTAGACATTGTGGATGATGTTTATTCAGAATCTAGCCTTAACCCAGATTCACTACCTCCTGCACCAGCCAAACCACACAGATACTACAGAGCCCCTGACTCACACAAATTCCTATATAAAAGCTCTGTTGCTGACCCAGAAACCATTTCCCAGGGTCCCAAAGGGGTTAAGGCCTCTATTGCTAAAAATCCTGTACCCTCTGAAAGGGATTCTAGAGCACTAGACAGATGGGGAAAGAAAGTATATACCTCAGCTACTCTAGCTATGAGGGCCTTAAATTGCCAGTTTCACATGCTGAAATATCAACAATATTTGATGTCTCGATTAAAACAAAAAATGATCACACATACAGAACAGCCTGATTACAAGGAAATACAAGATTTGTTGCATGCAGCTGAACAAGTGGGAAAACATACTTTGCAATGTGGATTTGATTCTTTGGAAGCTTCTTGTAGAGCAGCAGTGATGGTCTGTCATATGTAGGCATGCTTGGTTAAAAGAACAAACTTTACCTGATCATGTTAAAGCAAAGTTATTGGATGCACCTTTACAGCAGGATGTTTTATTTGGTGTAAAAGCAGAAGAGGTTTTAAAGAAAATGGAGGATAAGGCAAAATTTATGCAGACGGTCAAGGATTTCTTACAGGTTCAACCTCCTCATTTCAGCAGAAATTGGCCAACCAAAAACTGGTCCTTTCCAGCTTTTGCCAGACCACAGAGGGGCAAATACAGACGCCCAAGGGGCAGGGGTCAGTCACAAGGCTCTTACCAGCCTCGACAATGGGGTGCCATAACCCAAAAAGGAGGAGAAGACAGGGCTCAAACTACCAGAAGATAAACACAATGACTTACCCCTCAGACTGCCAAGCAAATCCCTCTTGGCAGCTCCCTTGGGAGGAAAATTAGCACTTTTTGCAGACAACTGGCACAGCGTCACAAAAGACAAATGTCCTAAATATTGTACCTCAAGGATACAGATTCCACTTCCACACGTTACCAAGGATACAAATGGGTCCTAAATATTGTACCTCAAGGATACCGATTCCACTTCCACACATTACCAAGGATACAAATGGGTCCTAAATATTGTATCTCAAGGCTACAGATTCCACTTCCACACGTTACCAAGGATACAAATGGGTCCTAAATATTGTACCTCAAGGATACAGATTCCACTTTCATACCTTACCAAGGATACAAATGGGTCCTAAATATTGTATCTCAAGGATACAGATTCCACTTCCACACATTACCAAGGATACAAATGGGTCCTAAATATTGTATCTCAGGGATACAGATTCCACTTCCACACTTTACCAAGGATACAAATGGGTCCTAAATATTGTATCTCAAGGATACAGATTCCACTTTCATACCTTACCAAGGATACAAGTGGGTCCTAAATATTGTATCTCAAGGATACAGATTCCACTTCCACACGTTACCAAGGATACAAATGGGTCCTAAATATTGTATCTCAAGGATACAGATTCCACTTCCACACGTTACCAAGGATACAAATGGGTCCTAAATATTGTACCTCAAGGATACAGATTCCACTTCCACACGTTACCAAGGATACAAATGGGTCCTAAATATTGTACCTTAAGGGTACAGATTCCACTTCCACACGTTACCAAGGATACAAATGGGTCCTAAATATTGTATCTCAAGGATACCGATTCCACTTCCACACGTTACCAAGGATACAAATGGGTCCTAAATATTGTATCTCAAGGATAACGATTCCACTTTCACGCTTTACCAAGGATACAAATGGGTCCTAAATATTGTACCTCAATGCTACAGATTCCACTTTCACACTTTACCAAGGATACAAATGGGTCCTAAATATTGTACCTCAAGGATACAGATTCCACTTCCACACGTTACCAAGGATACAAATGGGTCCTAAATATTGTACCTCAAGAATACAGATTCCACTTCCACACATTACCAAACATACAAATGGGTCCTAAATATTGTACCTCAAGGATACAGATTCCACTTCCACACATTACCAAGGATACAAATGGGTCCTAAATATTGTACCTCAAGGATACAGATTCCACTTCCACGTGTTACCAAGGATACAAATGGGTCCTAAATATTGTACCTCAAGGATACAGATTCCACTTCCACACATTACCAAGGATACAAATGGGTCCTAAATATTGTACCTCAAGGATACAGATTCCACTTCCACACGTTACCAAGGATACAAATGGGTCCTAAATATTGTATCTCAAGGATACAGATTCCACTTCCACACGTTACCAAGGATACAAATGGGTTCTAAATATTGTATCTCAAGGATACAGATTCCACTTCCGCACTTTACCAAGGATAAAAGGAATGCCAAAGCTGCACCAAATCAATGGGCAGAGGCTCAAAAGCAAATATCAGCTCTTATGGACATGAGAGCCATTCAGAAGGTCCCAACACAGGAACAAGGACAAGGATTTTACTCAAGACTTTTTCTAGTTCCCCGAAAGGACAAAGCCTGGAGACCCATTCTGGACCTCTCAATTCTAAACACATATCTGGAAGTACCCAAATCCAAGATGCTAACACTACAGCAGCTTCTTCCCATGCTGGGCAAGAAGGCTTGGCTAGTAATGTTGGACCTCAAGGAGGCATACCTGCATGTCCCTATTAGACAAAATTGTAGAAGATACCTCCAATTTTTAGCAGGTTCAACCCATTACCAATTCTCTGCACTGCCCTTTGGCTTATCTACTGCACCCAGGGTCTTCACAAAATGCCTGGCACCAGTAATTGCATACTGCAGACAAAGAGGAATTCAAATATATCCATACCTGGACGACTGCCTTATTCAAGCAGAAAACAAGGACATTCTTTTAAAGCATCTGGCGTTTGTCAAAAACCTATTAAGTTGCCTAGGGTACACAGTAAACGAAAAGAAGTCAAAACTAGTGCCCTCACAAGACATAATATTCCTGGGTGCCAGCTTAAATACAATGGCCCAGATGGCTTATCTCACGCCAGACAAGCAAGGACAACTGACTCAATACTTCAAAATAATGGCAACAAAGACCCAACTCCCTGCAAGAAAAATTCTGCAGGCCTTGGGATTCATGGCATCTTGCATACTACTAATACCATTTGCAAAACTGCATATGAGGAAATTACAATGGTACCTGAAAAGTGTATGGACTCAACACAGCCACAGCTTGGAAACAATAATTCCACTCATTCCCTGCCTTCAACAGGAATTTCTATGGTGGGCTCAGGCATGTCACCTCAACAAGGGTCAGCCTTTTGCCTTACCCCCAGCCAGGCAAACTATAACAACAGATGCATCGAATTATGCCTGGGGAGCACACATTGCAGGACAATGTATTCAGGGCAAATGGTCTGCAGATCAAAGGCATCTACATATCAATCAAAAAGGGATGCTAGCTGTACAAAAATGCCCTAACAGCTTTCAAGGACCTCCTACATCCAGGGCAACTCCTAATAAAGACGGACAACACCACAGTGATGTGGTACATAAACAAGCAAGGGGGCACACATTCCTACCCCCTATGCAGGCAAGCAATGACCTTGTGGAACACAGCACTGACCTACCAAGTTCAACTACAAGCACAATTCCTGCCAGGAAAGAAAAACACATTGGCAGACGATCTAAGCAGAAACATCATAGATCCTCACGAGTGGAAACTAGATCCACAAGTATTCGCAATGATAACTCAAAAATGGGGGAGCCCAGACATAGATCTGTTTGCTTCCCTCCAAAACTACCAACTACGGAAATTCTGCACAAGGACATACCACACACTAGCTTGGAAAGTGGACGCCCTCTCATTCAGTTTGAAAAAAATGACAGTGTATGCCTTTCCTCCACTGCCTCTTCTGGCAAAGGTGCTCCCGAAAGCCAGATTAGAGAGGCCACAAATGATACTCATTGCTCCAGACTGGCCATGCCAACACTGGTATCCAATACTAAGGCACATGGCTCAAGGCCCACCATGGATTTTACCTCCAATTCCTCGCCTGCTCACTCAGCAAAACAATCAGATTCTACACAGCCAGCTCAAGACTTTAAATATGGCTGCATGGCAAATTTACCTAAACAACCAGTCAACACTTCTCTCTAAAGCTGTGATGGATGTCATTCTGGAGGCCAGGAGGCCCAGAACCAGGAAAGCCTATTCAGACAAATGGAAAAGATTCTGCGCCTGGAACCAGGCTAAAGGCCAAAATCCTCTTGTCCCAAATATTCCCCAGATTCTTCAATATTTAACTGAGATGTTGTACAAAGGACTTTCTTTTTCATCTATTAAGATCCACGCCTCAGCTATTTCAGCTCATTACAACACGGATCCTCCTATATTTTCACATCCATTACTAAGACAGTTCCTCAGAGGGGTAAGAACATAAGACCTCCCCAGAGAGCACCAACACCAACTTGGGATCTCAATTTTGTTTTGGAAAAACTTACACTACTGCCCTTTGAACCAGCTTTTACAGCTGATCTACAGTTTCTATCATGGAAAACTGCCCTGCTGCTAGCAATAACTTCAGCACAAAGAGTCTCAGAGCTACAGGCACTAATGGCAGTGGAGCCTTTCATAATTTTTCATCAAGACAGAGTCGCTTTACGAACTAACCCTTCCTTTATGCCAAAGGTGATATCCAGTGTGGCCCTAAACCAAACCATTCATTTGCCCACCTTTTATCCAAACCCCCAGAACAAAGGGGAAAGGCTCCTACACTCTTTGGACATTCACAGGCAATTACGTTACTACTTGGATAAAACTAAGGCTTTCAGAAAATCTGACCAGCTCTTTGTATCCTATGCTGCAGGATCACAAGGAAAGGCTATCTCAAAACAGACCATTTCAAAATGGATAGGACATTGTATCCATTTCTGCTACACACACCATGGGAAACCTGTACCTGGTAACATTAGGCCCCATTCCACCAGGGCTACAGCAACATCAACAGCCTTCCTCAAAGGGGTACCAACCAAGGATATTTTGGAGGCTGCAACTTGAAGTTCAGTGCACACCTTCACCAAGCACTATCACTTACTTCTATATTCTAAGACTAGTAGCCTCTCCAAACCCTGTTTAGTTCCACTACCCATCCTTAGCTTTGGGATTCAACCCAAGTGTGATGACTGCAGCAGTGTAACACGATGAACATAGTACAGTTTTGTACCTACCATAAATGTAGATGTTCGAGTGTTCACACTGCTGCAGTCCAGGTTACCCTCCCTCCATCCCCTCTGACCTAGCTGAACTTTTCTTTACCTTTTCTATCCTGTACAACCTTTGTGGTGTATTTGCTTGTAACTGAAGGTATTTTTTTTATTCCTTTTACATGTTTTATTAGCAATATGTATTGCCTACCTACTTGGGGGCACTTGACATCTGGGGCAAGAAAAACTGAAGAAAATGGCGTTGGATGCCTCTTATATACCCCTGGCGCACTGACGTCAGGGAAGAAGCGACAGCAACCGATGCCGGACCAAGACTTTGGAACTCTGGCCGACTGTGGGACTGCCTGGTGGCAGGATAACCCAAGTGTGATGACTGCAGCAGTGTGAACGCTCGAACATCTACATTTATGGTAGGTACAAAACTGTATTTTACTGGTCTTCCCACCTTTTGTTCCCACCTTGCCTCCGTGGACATCTATATGCTACATGGCCCCACTGGTTGCATTTAAAACATTTAATCCTAGGTCCTAGATGTGTACCTGGACTAGTGGCTTCCCCTGTTAGTGGTAAATTCTGCTGGGGCAGTCTGGGCTGCCCACCATGGGTTCCCTTAGACCCATGAGCAGCTCTGGTGTCTCTTTCCTGTGCAGGAATGCCCTGCTTGCTAGGTATAGGTCTCCCTTCTTCTCCATCTCAACTACAGTAAGGCATTGTCTATCAGCTAACCAGATTCTTGTGTCCTCAGGCAAAGTGCTAAGGGCTTGTTCTCTCACCAAAAGGTCTGCCAGCCCTTCAAAAGTGGTGACCTGACATCCACTTACCCATCTATAAAAATAAGTGCTTAGTGCAGCAACATATTCACACACACATTTTCATCTGCCTTGCGTCTGTGCCCACAAAACTTTTTCCTATAAGCTTCAGGTGTTGACTTAAAAAATTCTAGCAAACAGTTCTTTGCAACATTATAATTTAAACAATCAGCATCCGATAGTTTGGAAAGAATAGTTGCAGCTTTACCATGGAATAAGGAGTCAGCAACCGTACCCAGAGCCCTTGGTCAACATCATACTGTTCACATACCCTCTCAAACATATGAATGAAACTATCAAAATTATCCCCCTCTGTAAATTATGGAAGAAATTTACTGACCTTTGTTGCTTTTGGGGTTCGGCTACTCCCTTCCCCATTACCTCCATGACTCTGGCGAAGAGTTAGCATCTCATTTTCATGTTGCTTCTGCCTGTCCTTCTCCTCACCTTCCAGGCATAGCAGTTTATCATTTTTTTCATAGAAATTCATAGATTAGTACTAAGCTGACTGCTCTTGCGAGCCATTTTAAGCCTAGCCAATTATCCCTTGTGAGACTCAAACCCTGCACCTTGTGCTTGCAAGGCAAACACCTTAACCATTAGGCCACCCTCCCTACCTTCTCAGTCACTAGATGCTCAGTCTCTCTGCTACCTCTATTTCCAAATGCTTGGCTTCTAGCTCAAGTCTCTCTTACTCCAGATGGATTTTTAAGTCCTATGTGGAAAGGTTGAGCTGTCCATTTTCTGAGAGTTGTACATCCCCATGGCCAGTCTGATTGTCCTCCTGGTTGCTATTCTCTGATGCAGATGTGACTAAAGCTGCAATAATCTCTGCCTTATTCAGGTCGGCTTGCACCAGTCCTTTAGCCTAGCGCCTTGTCAGCTTGCCATACTCCTCTGCAGACATGCTTGCCTGCTGTCCCTGACTAACTAAGCTAACAAAAAAAAATAAAAATAAAACAATTGTGATCTGAACTCTGAATGTTCACAGCATGGCTGATTGAGAGTACAAACACCTTCAGTGACCACTGTACACAAGCTACAGGAATTCAATATCCACACCACTACAAGCCAATTAATATGTGATATGGCTAGCTCACCACTATCAACCCATTAATGTGTGATGTGGATATCTCACCACTGCCAAACAATTATGTGACACCCCTGCACTGGCCCAATAATCAAGGAGCCTCAATCCTCACCACTAACACCAGTGAGGGACGTATACATTGGGAGGATGACAAGTACACACACAGTAAAGTAAAGTACAATTTCCCTTAAGAGCACGTAGAGATCACAGTCAGTCTGGGTCTGGTTTCTCCCTCTTTCTCCAGATCCCCAATAAAACTCCCCACTGGCACAGCTATAGGGTTAAGATCTCAGTTGAGTGGTCAAGCGAAAACCTCCAGCACGCTTTCTGTCCAACCAGTGCTTCATGTCTCTGCCCAAGTAGCTGATGCATACACACTTTGAGATTTAAACACAGACACTCCTGGGGAAGGCTGGCACAGGTTCACTAGCTGTGCCCCTTTTTGCCCAGACTATAAGGTAGAAATCACTGTCAGCAACCTCCCTTTATCAGCTACTTTAAGGCCCTTCCCAAAGGGTGACCAATTCTACTGTGTAATGTTACTGTTATCCAAATGATGTGTGACCAAACATGTAAGGCTATTTAAGAGTGGCCTGTATTGTGTTACCAAATACATATGCAAGTACGCTAAGAGCTTATATATCTCTAAACAAACCAGCCACAAGTTTTAACTATATTTAATAATAAATAATGAAAGAACACGACAATTCTCAATAACTCAACACAGTGACAACTAAGTTCAGAAACACAGGAAATATTTTAAAACAACATTGCAGGACCGTCTCACATAAATACAGAAAACATCTATACTGATCTTACTATATTCCTATCTATCGCTAAGAGAGATACTATGATCTAAGTCTTACAGAGCAAAGCAAATGCAAATGAGAAATACTGGGTGAATGTTTCTAGGTCCAAAGACAAATACAAAATGCCCAGACTCACTGTCTGATATAGTTCTTAAATTACAATCAAACATTTGTGCTGGGTTATCTCAGATTACATAATTCTTGACACCTCTGCCTATAGTTTCCAGGCCAACAAAAACATAAAAGTTAGCACCTTAGTGTCAAGAATACTTATTTTTTAGAAGCTGACACATCTCTTAGAAGCTTGCCTGAAACTAGAAGTCATAAAACTGTCACATGCTTTTGTCTTTGAAACCTGTAATTATTTCTGTTTCCATACATTAGAAAGAATTTCTAGCTGCAGACATTCTGTCTTCTAGCTGTAGTAAACACAACCATAAAACTCTTTACTTGTCAACTTATTTTCTTAGAGTTTTGCAAGTTAACTCTGTTCTT
>NC_056747.1:1351025432-1351080432 GCF_019279795.1 Protopterus annectens
GAACTTTCAGAGACATCCTCATCTGTTCATCCTCTGAATAAAGACTCTCGAACGATGGACCGATATGGGAAGCATGTCTTTACATCAGCAACCGTTACTCTTCCATTGCTGAATTACCTCACTCATTTCACAAGGCTACAGAGAGATCTCCTGAAAGAACTAGGAGATACTCTACAAGGTACATTGGCTGTGGGGGTGAATAAGAAGGTCTCCTCCCAGCTATCCACCTTAAATTCCATCGTCAACTCCTCCATGAGGCTGATATCCTACGCAGCTGATGGAGCGAGCAGGGCAGCGGGTTCTGGTGTTTCCCTTAGGAGATACTCCTGGATGCACTTGTGCAATTTTGCAGAGCCATTTAAGTCTACCTTTACTAATGCCCCTTTTGATGGTTCCTCACTCTTTGGACCAAAAGTAAAAGACACTCTCACCTGATGCAAGCAGGAAGGAAAAACTTTCTCTGCCATTGGAGTATGTTTCTCCGTACCTTATCCTAAAGGTCAGAAGAGTGGGAAAATGTGGTTCAAAAGATCCCAGAGAGTTTTCCAGGATGGATGGAGTGATTCCTTCCCCAGGGGCAGAGGGGGAGTTAATAATGGTAGACATTGCCCCAGAGGCAGAGGGGACCCGCAAAACCAGGGTGATTGTGATTCCTTTCGCGGAAGCCCTTATTAGTGCTCCTGAAAGGAGGCCCGACTGCTCTACTCTGGAGGCAGTCGGGGGACGTTTATCTATGTACCCAGAAGCCTGGCAAACTATCACAAGAGAGTACTAAGAATAATATCCAGAGGATATTCCATTCTTGTCTCCAATCCTGTTCCACAGACCAGAACAATCCCAGATGTTCCACCCAATCTAAGAGAGCAAGCAACTATAAAGATTCAAAAGTTGCTGCACAAAAGAGTCATTCAAGAAGTCCCCGCAGACCAAATAGGATTCGGAACTTACTCAAGATTCTTTTTGGTGCCAAAAAGAACAGGGGACTGGAGACCTATATTAAACTTAAGCAAATTAAACAAATCTGTCAAGAAGTCAAAGTTCTGAATGGTGACACTGCAGTCTATACTCTCCTTTTTAGTGAAAGATGATTGGATGTGCTTGATAGACCTTCAAGATGCTTACTACCACATAAAAATGGGCAGGGCATTGAGAAGGTATTTAAGCTTCCGGCTGGCAGACAGTCATTATCAGTTCCAAGCTCTGCCCTTTGGTCTCACTACAGCCCCCAGAGTGTTCACCAAATGCATGGCAGTAGTCATGGCTCACCTGAGGCGTCTAGGATTCTGAGTGTTTCCTATCTAGACAACTGGCTCTTATCTGCCACCACCAAGCATCTACTCCAACAAGCCAGGGATCTGACTTTGGACGTTTGTGCTCAGTTGGTTATTACAGTCAACTTTCAAAAATCTGCCTTGTTACCCTGTCAACATATTACATTTATAGGCGCAGATCTAAACACCGCTTCTATGATAGCACATCTTCCAACAGACAGAGTTGCAGCACTCAGACAGCAGATACTTTATCTTCTTCCCAAAACCAATGTGAAAGCAAAGATAGTTCTAAGATTATTAGGGACAAATTTCATAAGGATAGGGTTTCCTTGTGAATGAATCCATCCTTTTTACCTAAAGTCTCTTCTTCAACTAACATAAATCAATCTACTGAGTTTCCAGTGTTTTTTCCTAATCACCGCAACAAGGCAGAATACAAATGACATCAACTGGACGTGCACAGACAACACAGATTCACAAAAAAGGGTAGCTCAGTTTCAAAAATTACTCTTTCCAACTGGCTCTCAAACTGCATTACATTCATCTATACTTCAAATAACAGAGATTTACCATTTAAGGTGAAGGTTCATTCCACTAGAGCAATGGCTACGTCTTCTACCTTTCAGGCTAGAATTCCTATGGATACTATTTGTGCAGCAGCTACCTGGACCACTTCTCATACATTTATCACACATTAGAGTGGGTTTGGTCTCCGGGACAGGGCCTCCTTTGGTTCCACGGTGCTTAAAGGTGTACTCTCGTGAGCCACCCAGGAAGAAAGGTCCTAGGGACGCTGTCCCATCATTGTAAGAATGAAGGCGAGATAGGACAACATAACATAAAGAAGTTAAAGACTCATCATAATGTTTCATGTTTGTTGTCCATCTCGCTGTTCATTCTTACGAACCCTCCCTCCTTCCCCCTTCCAAAGACTCCTTGTGGACCTGGTGGATGTTTTACTACCTTCAGGAGTTCCCTGTTTCAGTTTGTTTCTCCTTGCATTGGGGATAGCATATATTTGTGTGTGTATATATATATATATATATATATATATATATATATATATATATATATATACCCGCGGTGGTGGTGCTACGGTAGCATTGTCACCTCACAGTAAGACGCTGTCCGGTTCGATTCTCAGCTAGAGCGTCTTCTGCGTGGAGACATGCGTGAATGGGCGTACCTTCGTTGAAGGTTGTGCGTCAGGCCTGGCAAGCCGGTATGTAAAAATCAACTGCCAATCATTAGTGGACCGGAGTTCCGCTGTGGCAACCCCTAGCCGAAAGACACAAACAAACAAATATATATATATATATATATATATATATATATATATATATATATATAGTTATTTACAATTCATTTAGTATCTGTTACGGTGAGTACATATCTTCTTTTTTTGTCACTATGCTGTATAACTTAGTTATACATATAATCTTACTTTTCTGTTGTTACTATCTATGTAACATAGGCTGAGCCTGCAAATGGTCAGATATGGTCAGTGCTCTATCCCGGTAACCAAATTAAAAATAAATAAATAATCGTATATACAGAATTCTAATTGAAGTTGCTTTATTCTGATTGAGGCTTCATGACAGTTCACCTATGTTCAACTGGATAACCCTAGAGTGAGTTTTTACTGTTCTTCAGTTGTTTATATCGAGAAGCATTAAACAAAAATTCTAAAAAAAGACAAACATTTGTTTCTGGGGCTCTTATTTATGTACAACAAAAACATGATCACACAACATTGGGGAAAAGTGAAAAATTCTTTTGCAACACCCAGCCAGCTCTCACATTATAAGTCAATTCAGTTTCAATAAATCGTGATAAAAAGTGAAGTATTCTAAAGCTGCTCATTCAAACTAAACTCCTTGGAATATAGGAAAACCCTTTATGAAATTTATTGCAGTCAGGGTTCTGTAGGAATTACTATATGAGAAGATAATTTAACCCTATGTTTCTATGCAAAGGGGTGACCCTCTGGTTTGGGTTTCATTCATGGGTATTTGAGCTCATTTAACAGAATGTTTACAATCAACATTAGATCAGTGTGTATTTTATTACTGGTATCCTTAAGAGAGAGCAGAGTTGATTTTTCAAAGTTTTTTATAGTCAAATTCCCTGCTGTAATCACTGTCAGTTTCTAATAAATGCTGAATAGAGTTTGTTTAGATTCTGAAAATACAAAAAATACTATCAGTAAAGGAAGTAATACTGGCATATCATTACATAATTTTATGCCCATTAATTTGTTCTCCTGTATAAATGTTACAAAAATGTTTCCAACGATAGTATAAAGAAATAAACTGACATGTGGCAGCATTGACTGGTATATAGACTGATAACCTAACATTGGCAGCAAGAGAAACCGAAGCTGAGTCATATGGGATTTTTATGGCTTGGGTAAAGCTTTCCAGGAAGGCAGTTTTGTTTCAGAACTGTGAAGAAATGAACAAGTACTCATTCAAAAACTTTACTTGCATCCAGAACAAAAACTACATACTGACCACCAGAGTTGATGTTGCAACATAAGAATAATTCTACCATTGTAGTGTTATCCTGAGTTTGTCTAGATTCCATAAAACCAGACTGAAATTTGAATATATCCTGATCCAGTATTAATCAAAATCTTTTTGCTAGAATAGCTGAATATATGTTAATGTAAATTTATTAATGGAATAGGGTTGTAGTTTGTAATCTGAAAGGCATTTGAGTTAGGATTTAGAATAAAATGTTTTTGACTGATTTAACCATTTGTCATAAAGCCATATCATTGTATATAATTGTAGACTCGTAACTAACAAGGTATAGCTGATGTTTGATCTTAATAAAAAGAAGCACCAAATCCATCTGGACCTGGACATCTGAAAGGTTTCAGATTGAACATTTCATTCTTAACTTCTTGTAGAGCTATTTCTGCAGTAAATTTTGTTAATTAAATACTGTGAAAATGCATTCAGAGTAAAGGAAACAAGAAGGTTTGCTGTATCATCTTCACCTATATGAGGGATTTTAGAGCCACAGATTTCTTCATATGTATCACAGGAAGTTTAAAACATGTTTTGTGGCTCAATAATTAAATTGCCACTATCTTTAGTTAACAGAATGCTATTTGAAACATGATTTAACTTTAGCAGACTGATCAGGATTTTTGAGAGAATGACCCCTCACTTGATGTATTTGGTACCTATTTTGGATGCAGAGAACAATTTATGAAAGGTATGAAATGATTTGAGTTTATGTTGCACATTTGTTAAAGAGTTGAGATTATCTGTATTGCAGTCACATTTAGTTCAAATACATATATGCTCAGTATAAATTCTGCAGCTGGTCTTCATGTTTCCATGGAAACAATCTGATAAAGAGAAACTGACTGTCAGGTTCTCATGTCTCCATGGAGAAAATCTGACAAAGAGAAACTGGCTGCAGTCTGGTGGAGAGTGATTGGCTGAAGAAAAAAACTGAGAAGAGAAATTGTCTAGGAGATAATGTTCTCTAAAAGCTTTCATGGGTTTTCCCACCTTTGAGAGCTATAAAGAAAAGACAAAACCAATTAGCACTTAGTAGAAGCACAGCTGAACCATGTGTCTTAATATGTTTAACCTTTCTTTTTATGTTAACTCAAGTCTGTGAGTATGGCTGTCAATTTGGGACTTTGGTTCCTATTCGGAGGGTAAAACTTCAGTATTTGAAAATGTACATAGTTTTGTGTGTTAGTGTTACATTAATAGGTTTTAGGGGAGTTTTTTTGGGGGGGGGGCTTTCAATAAAATAAACATTTTATAAGATGTGATATATGTTCAAATGGATATAACAAGAAACAACTGTATTAAAGTTCAACCTGTCAAAAATTGTATGCATGTAACACAAAAACTGGAACTAGACGTTTAACAAAAAAGGTGTTATATATAAAAGGTGGGAACAATAACTTTTTAATGCAATGATGTTTTCTGTAATGTCTTTAAATGTCAATGGTCTCACAGATAAATGCAAAAAGAAAGATTAGTGAACTATATTAAAATGTAGAGTGCTAATAGTTTCATTACAGCAGACACACTTAGAACTGAACATGTGAATTTCATAAAGAAAGGTTTTCAAGATGATTATTCTGCAGAATACCTGGGACAAAGGAAAGAGGAGTACTTACATTAATTGCAAGAGGAGCTCCAATAGTGATAGACTAGGATAAAACAGATATTAGTGGCAGATTTGTAGTGGTAAGGGGCTACTGGCAAGGGAGGAGGATTACACTGCCATGTATTTATTATATTCCCCTAAAACTGCTATAATGGAGCTTAAGAAAATTCTGGGAGAAATAATCATTTTTCAGCAAGGAATATTACTTATAGGTGGGGACTGGAATGTGATTTGCAACAGTGAATATGTATCTGAGGGGGACAGATGGGAAAGTATAACAAAGGAGGGTAGATTTTTGAAGGAATTTATAAAATATTTGGCATGAGAGATGTGAATTCAGTAGGAGAAGTTTGGGGTGAATTTATATATTATTCTCCAAGATATAAAAACTTGGCTAGGCTAGACAGAATTTACATTTCACAGGAACATGTACATTTAATTGTTCAGATCATGTACCAATAATAACTAAAATAAAACACAGGGTAATGAAATAAAAATGAGACACCGGTGCTTTCCCACCTATCTGTTAAAAAAGAGGAATTTAAGGAATGAGTAGTGGAAATTTATCAGGAGCTGTTACAGAGGAAATTTCTTCTTCTGAAAATATTGCTAGGGAGCGGGATAAAATTAAGGTGGCAGTTAGAAATATGTTGGAAATAAAAGAAAGGAAGCTATGGTTAAGAAGCAACACAAATTATTTAGAGAGATTGACAAATGTTAAAGTATTGCACAATAGAGGGAATCTCCTAGAACGAGAAGAGGATCACCTGCAGAATGTCAAAATTACCTAGATAATATGCACACATTTAGGAAGATTGCTGTTAAGCAACTGCTTTTCGGTTATAACAGTAGGACAGAAAAACTTATAGCACAATGACTCAGGCAACAGAAAGTAGAAAGGGCTGCCGCCAAGCTTAGAGAGCCTATAGCAAGCAAGGTAACAAGAGATCCTGTAGAGGTATTAGAAATATTTTGGAAATTCTATGAAAGTCTGTATAAAGCAGAGAAATATGGAAATCAAGAAAAGATACAAATGGAAATGTTTATGGAAGAATTAAAATATGCGAATGATGTAGATGAGGCTCAATTACTAACGGTTAGTATAGGAGGAGATGAGATAAAAATTGTGATGTATAACCAATCTACAGGAAAGTTCCCAGGAATAGATGGTATTTCTGTGGAAGTTTGGAAGCTAGGAGGGGAAAAACTGATAAAGATCTGGAAGGTTTTGTTTAACAATATTTTAAGAGGGGGAAAAGTACCAACATCCTGGAAGAAAGCAGTGGTAGCTGTAATACCGAAAGAGGCTAAAGATCCATCCAATCCAGCTTCATACAGGCCCACTTCAATACTAAACCATGATTATAAAGTGTTTCTGTCTGTAATGGCTAAAGGTATGACAAAAGTAATGCCAAAATTGATCGATATGAATCAATGTGGTTTTGTGGAGGGGAGACAAACATTTAACAGTATTAACAGAACACTGATGATCCAGAGGGAAGCAGGATGTAAGAAAACACAATTTTTGTTGGGGGGGGTCTTGATGCAAAGAAAGCAGTTGACAGAGTAAGCTGGGGGACTTTATGAGCAGGACAATGAAAGCATTTGCATTTCCTGAAAGAAATGTAAGGTTGATTAGGAGGATATATGAGGGATTGGAGGTGAAAAATTAAAGTGGGTGAGGTCCTCTCTCAATAATTTTTGCTTGAGCAGAGGAACAGACAGGGTTGTCCTTTTTCCCCTTTGTTATTTGCACTATATTTAGAACCACTGACAAAGAAAATAAGGGACTCAGAAATTCAAGAATATAAATGGCATGGTAGTCAAGAAAAGCTGTCTCTATTTGCAGATGATATTATTTTATACCTGACAAAACCAGAAAGAGACATTGCAGTGTTGTGGAATATTTTGAGACAGTATCAGACCTTTTCAGGATACAAAATTAATGAATCTGAAACAAAGGTAACAGCGGTAAATTATGTACCCACACACAAATTGTTTCAGTAATATCCATATTTATGGGGACATAATAAAATGAAGTATTTAGGAGTATAGATTAAAAATAATTTTGGTGTGGTAGCTAAGGATATGTGGGAAGAGACTAAACAAAAGATAATACAAAAACTGAGAAAACGGAAACTTTGTTATATGGATATGGATACTAAGATACAAGCATTTAAAATGTGTTTAGTCCCTTTAGTCTTATACACAGGTCAGGCATATGTTTATCAACCAGTGGAGAAGTTGTGGATAGGAATTACTAAATAACTGAAGGACTTTATCTGGGAGAGGAAGAAGGCAAGATTCAAGTGAGATAAACTGATTCTTCCTGCACAAGAGGGCGGATTGAAATTATCCAATTTGAAGGGGTATTTCAGAACTACACAGTTAAGGCACCTATGCATAGCACAAGCATAAAATTATAATTCAGAGTAGAAAGGGATGATGTTAAAAGAGTTGTAAGTTCAAGAAACAAGGATGAGACTGGAACTTTGGATGCAGGCCTTTAACAACAATAATCATACAGAATAGTATATCCATGAAGTAACAGAAGCTGCCATTAAAGAAGGAATAATTAGTAGAGCATAAATATTGCATGATAACTATAAGAATCAATCAGAGGAGGTCAGAAAGTACTGGGAACTGAGATTGGATAAGCAATTCACAAAGAAACAATGGGGCGGTATATGTATGTCTCCCAAATATGCAACAAAGTCTAGAAGATTTAGGATTTTTGCTTGGAAATGTTTACATAGGGATTTTTATAGCGCAAGTAAACTACAGAGAATTTTTTTCTCAAGTAGACAGCAAATGTTGGAGGTGTGATGGGGAAGAAAGAGGTACTTGGGAACATATTTTCTGGAAGTGCGGTTAGTTGGCAGACTTTAAGGATTCCCTGCAGGATGCACTATCGGAGATGCTGGGTGGGTGGATTGCTGTGACAAGAGAGATGATTTTTTCAGCTATGATACAGAATAGGAATTGGCTAGACATAGTAAAGCCTTGCTGATTCTAATTATGTTGGCTGCCAAAAAAAGCAATTACTAAAAAATGGAAATCAAAATCTAAACCAACAATATTAGAAGTAGTGAAAATAGTAACAGAGATAAAACAGCTGGAACTGAAATCTTTAGAAAAGGTAGGAGCAAACTACATAGGAAAAATGGGAATTGTGGGAACAGTACATACTGGGGAGGAATGAGGTAGAAAAGAAGGCAGGACTTAAATGAACTATGTAATGCTTGACTGAAAATGATTGGGTGGATTATAAGTGATGTATAATGTTTGCAACTGGGAGTCTGTCAGTATGGTTTGTGATGTAAAATGCTTGCAACTAGTATTGTGTCAGTGTGGTTTGTTTTCATTTATATAAATGTATGATTGCTTATGTCATAAGTGATGGTTCATAGGATCATAGCAAGTTACTAGGCTAATGGCCCTGTGGCCCTTACAAGCCTAGCCAAGTTCTGCCCTTGTTTCCTTGATTAGCACCTATTGTCCCTGTCCAAGAGAGACACAGGTAGAACCCCCAAGGTGAATATACTGTTACCCAAACAATCACCCAGACTGAGCTTGAAGAGGGCCAAAGAGGTGCTCTACTTGACATGAATTGAGAGTCTGTTCCACAGGTGCAGTAACATATGGGAGACAAATCTGTCCCTCCAGCAGGTTCTAGTAATGTCACATACCAGGTCAAGGTCTTTAGAGCAAGTAACCACTGAGCTATTGGACTTACGGATATGCATTATATTCAAGGTAGAGATCGCCTCTCAGTTGTCTGTATGAAACAAAGTGACATTGATTTCAGCTGATCCACATAGGACACATGCTGAAGACCTTGAATTCTCCTTGTGAGGAATTTTTGTGGTCTCTCCAGTTGCTGCAGTGCCTGGAAAGGTACATACCAAAAGGGGCGTTCTACTCAATCATTGGCCAGATGAGGGAAGAGTACAGGGAGGTTGTAACTTCTTTTTTCTGGAGGCAGTGCCCTACTTATGAGATGAGTTATATGGCATGCCCTTCATACCACTGTGGAGATATGGTGATCAAAGGTAAGGTTGCTGTCAACCTGTGTGCCCAGATCCCTCACCACTGAGTGTGTGCTTAGTTATTGATGTGGTAGTTAGCCGAAATATCTCTCTTACCAAACAGGATAATAATAATTTTTTTTGCATTGAGTTTAAGGATGTGACTTTGGCACCAATAATTTGTTTGCGTAAAACCCTCTTGTAGAATATTGACATCGTTTGGGGATTCTATGACCGCTGCCCATCGGCGAACTTGTCAGTCACAGACCTTCAGTTTTTTTGCTTGTACTTCGGAGAAACAGATTCTGAACAGTACGGGTCCCAGGACTGTTCTTTGTGGAACACCACTTTTTATGGGTCTGCTGTTGGAGGTGGATTCCCTTATTTTGGCTGCATGGGTTTTATCAGTGAACCAGTTACCCACCCACCTAATGATATAAGGGCTGATACCTGGCTGGGTGAGTTTGACAATAATGTCTGAGTGGCGAATAGTGTCAAAATCCTTGGCCAAGTCCAGGTAGGTTGTATGCACAGTTTTCCCCTTGTCCAGGGCTCTGGTGACTGTCTCAAATAAGTCCACCAGGTTTAACAGGCATGATCTCCGTTTGACAAATCCAAAATGAGTATGGTCAAGTGTTTGAAGATTACTTTGTTGTTAAAGTCCATGATGATTCATTCCATGGCCTTGCAGATAAGGCTAGTCAGGCTAATAAGGTCTATAGTTCCTGGGGTCAGTGGAAGCACCACCTTTGTGCAAGTGGATAATGCTAGCTATTTTCCATTCAGCTGGAATGAAGCCAGTGCTTAGACTATGATTGAAAAGAATACCCAGTGGAGTTGCTAATTCCTGTTGGAGCCCATGAAGGATGCAGCCTGGGATGTTATCAGGTACCAATGATGCTGTGCTTTTGATCTTAGAGAGGGCATTTATGACTTTCTCCCTAGAAATACAAGGTGGGGGACAAGTGGAAGGAATGTGATGGAGTATGTCTGGTGGGGACAGGGGAGTAAAGTTTTCACAGAACTTGTTAGCTAACAGGTTTGCTATGTCCACAGGCTCAGTGTATGTGGTATCATTAACTACCAGTTTGGAGCAAATCTGGGTCTTACCTTTTAGGCTATGGATGTAACTAAAGAACGCCTTATGGTTGTCCTTAGTTGAGGATGCTAATTTGGATTTGTAGTTTGCTTTAGAGGGCTTGACAAGAAGTCTTATTTGCTTGTTTAAGCTGAGGAGGGAGTGTTTACAATTTAGGGCATGCTCCCTCTTACTTTTAGACAACAATTTCTTCCTCTTATTGTAAAATCTGTTAATGGCAGTTGTACACCAGGCAGGTTTGCTGTTCCTTGAAGAGCTTGTTTTTGGTCCTATCAGGTATGGCATCAAGAATGCAGTTATACAGGTGTTTGTAAAAAATATTGGTGTAGGACTCAATAGAGTTGCCAGTTCCATCTGAGGGGAGAAGTGCAGTGAAGCTATTTATACCATCCCTTAGAATGATATAATCTGCTTTGGAGAAATTTTTTTGTTTAATTGCTGTGGGTGGGTGGTATGACAGTTACTTTGAATGAGACTGATTTGTGGTCAGATATGACAAGGGAAGACCTCACAGTAGGGGTGCTGCAGTGGTCCCCCATATTAGCACCAAATCCAGGACATTGCTGCTCCAATTGGGGTGTCCACCAGCTGGTCCAGGGTGTTGGAGTTAATGAACTCAAGGAACCTTTGGGCAAGTGAGTTTGAGCGCAAGTAATTTACCCAGTCACCCAGAATGATGGTGTTTGGATGTATCTTGATGGATTCCAGCAGGTCCAAGTAGGCAAAGTGGGTGTCTTGATTCACAGAGGGGGTCTTGTAGCTAGCAATGACTTGAATAGGTGTCCTAGTAACAATTAGTTGCACCTGAAGTGTCTCCAGGGAATCATACTGTTTAACCAATCTGGAAGTGTATTTTTCTTTAATAAATATTGATACGCTGCATCCTTTAGTTTTCACGCCTTCCATTCATGGTCTGAATGTGTGGTAGGAGGTGTAACCCAGTATGGCTGGGGGCTGCTCTCCACAGTCTTGAACCAGGTATGCATGACTGCATAGATGTCAGCATCTTCCAAGGTGAGGACTGCTTCCAGTGAGTGCAGTTTCATGCTAAGACTCCTAGCATTTAGCAGCATAACCTTCTGGTTGTTTTCTGATGAAATTTTCACGTTGGTCCTTGTGACATTGCCTAAAAAAGGCACTAAGGGGGGGTGGCAAGAGCCTTTGCCAGAAGCCAAAATCCCAGGGGTGACAGATGAAGACCATCCATGGCAAAGCATTGAGGTTTATTGATCATGTCATCCCAGGCTGACAGAAACTGGAGCCCCTTAGAATGACACCAGAAACTAAGCCAATTATTGAAGTCAGTGATGCTCTGTTTATATTGTGGTATAATTCTAGATGAGAGTAATATGCTGCTAAAGGCTAGGGAAATACCTGCCTGTAACATATAACCAGAGTGCTCAATCACGCCTTTCTTCATGTAGTCCAGGGAGGTACGCCTCAAGCCATTCACACCAGCATGTACAATGACCGAATCATAACAGTACTTGTTGAGAGACTTCAGTGCCTGCATGAGCTGATGAATCCTGGCACTAGAAAGACAGCTGACCATGACTTTCTCCTTGCTCAGCCTGGTGAGTGTGACATCTATGTGTCTCAATATGGAGTCTTCTATGACTAAGATATTTGGAGTAGATGTTCATAGATAGGTTCATAGATTAGTACTAGGCTAAGTGCCCCTGTGGGCCATTTTAAGCCTAGCCAATTACCCCATGTGAGAATCAAACCCTGCACCTTGTGTCTGTAAGGTAAACATCTTAACCATTATGTCAACGCATTGCATTATGGACTTTTATGGTGAGACATTTGTGCTTGTGTCATTATAAGTATTGTGTGTTATGGTTGGTTTAGTATGTATGTGTTTTGGAGGTCTCTGATGTTTAGGTAGATTTTTTGTGAGTACCTCCACATATGTTGGTCTATGTATATGTTGTGTGTCATGAGTAGGAGTTGTGATAGGTGGGCTGACAGCTTGGTCTGTATTGCAATCTATTGCACGAAAGAGCTGTGAATCCAGATTCATAATGTAGGTGCATCTAAATGTAAAATGGCCAAACAAGACAAATAAATGAACAAATAGCAGAAAATAGTGGCTTCCAGCAATGAACTCCAAACACTCCAAAAAATAGCGTACAGAATCTTTAATTACCGCTTTCATCAACTGACTTCCTCAGAATGCTTAATACAAAAAGAACACATCCTTAAATACACACTTCAATTAAATAAATAATTAATCAATTAAAAACTTAAAGTTATATTGCAAAAAAATGTATTACAAAAAATTAATTTAAAAAAGAAGACAATAATAATTCATTGTGTTTGTCAATGTGTAGTTTCCTATACTTTAAAAAGCATTTTACATTAATTGTTTCGTTAAGACCTGGTGGTTGGTCTGCTTTTAATTTTATCTGCCACAAAGTCTCTCTTTGTTCAAGATAATTTTTAAAATCACCAGCCCTTAAATCATGTGTACAAGCTTCCAAAATTGTAAAAACAAATTTCTTAAAGTTTGTGCAGACAATAGAATGTTTAAATAATGCACTTTTGAGATCTTTAATCTTAATGTTGTATAAATGTTCTTTAATTCGTGTGCCCAAACTCCTTGTAGTCATGCCCACATAAAATGCGGGACAGACTGTGCATAGAGCAATATATACAACACCAGGAGAATTACAAGTAAAATATCCTGGAACCTCCAATATTCTATCTGTAGTAGTGATAGAAATAAAGGAACCTGTAGAAATGTACCTACATATTTTGCAATTATGACAGCAAAACATTCCTTTTTTTACAGTGTTTGTTTTAATGGATGACACCTTATTATTTTCAAGCATTTTCTTTATATTATAGTTATTTCGATAAACAAAATTTGGTTTATTACCAACAACCTTATAGATGTCATTATTTCCCTGTATTACTCTCCAGTTTTTTTCTATAACTGACTTAATGTTGTTAATATTAGTGTTCATTCCCAAAGAACAAATTAATCCTGGATCTATGGGACTACATTTTTCTTCTTGATTTATTTTAGATTTATTTAGGATGGCCGGATAGTGTGTTTCATGTTTATCAAATATCTCATTGCCACTGTCAATTACCAACTTTTCATCATATCCTCTGTTGACAAAGAGAGATGCAATAAAAATAAATTCTTGTATTAAATCTTCAATTCTACTGGTCATCCGACAGGCTCTAATATATTGGCCCCTTGGAATGTTTTTAATGATATGCTTTGGATGATTACTCTGGTAGTGTAGGTAGCTGTTTGTAAAAGTCTGCTTCCGAAAGATTTTACTATGGAACCTTTTATTGGCATCATCCCACCACAAACAAATGTCCAAAAAATTAATTTTTGAACCGATGTCGCCTTTAGTAAATTTTAAAAAATGACATGATGAATTAACATCCTTAAAAAATTCATTTACTGTATCATTATTTCCCTCTATGATGAAAATTAAATCATCTATAAACCTTGAGTAAAAAATAATTTTACATTTACTGTTTAGTGAAGACAAATGTTCAACCTCCCACCATGCCATTACCATGTTGGCATATGCTGGTGCAGCCGGGGAGCCCATGGCTACCCCTCTGATTTGTTGGAAATAGTGATTTTTAAATAAAAAATAATTATTTTCTAATATTATTTCCATGAGGTTACATATAGTTGAAATTTTATTATTGGAAAAAGCAGTGTTGTTAGTTAAAAAACATCGTATAGCTTCTACCCCCTCATCATGGGGTATACAGGTATATAAGGAGGTGTAACCCAGTATGGCTGGGGGCTGCTCTCCACAGTCTTGAACCAGGTATGCATGACTGCATAGATGTCAGCATCTTCCAAGGTGAGGACTGCTTCCAGTGAGTGCAGTTTCATGCTAAGACTCCTAGCATTTAGCAGCATAACCTTCTGGTTGTTTTCTGATGAAATTTTCACGTTGGTCCTTGTGACATTGCCTAAAAAAGGCACTAAGGGGGGGTGGCAAGAGCCTTTGCCAGAAGCCAAAATCCCAGGGGTGACAGATGAAGACCATCCGTGGCAAAGCATTGAGGTTTATTGATCATGTCATCCCAGGCTGACAGAAACTGGAGCCCCTTAGAATGACACCAGAAACTAAGCCAATTATTGAAGTCAGTGATGCTCTGTTTATATTGTGGTATAATTCTAGATGAGAGTAATATGTTGCTAAAGGCTAGGGAAATACCTGCCTGTAACATATAACCAGAGTGCTCAATCACGCCTTTCTTCATGTAGTCCAGGGAGGTACGCCTCAAGCCATTCACACCAGCATGTACAATGACCGAATCATAACAGTACTTGTTGAGAGACTTCAGTGCCTGCATGAGCTGATGAATCCTGGCACTAGAAAGACAGCTGACCATGACTTTCTCCTTGCTCAGCCTGGTGAGTGGGACATCTATGTGTCTCAATATGGAGTCTTCTATGACTAAGATATTTGGAGTAGATGTTCATAGATAGGTTCATAGATTAGTACTAGGCTAAGTGCCCCTGTGGGCCATTTTAAGCCTAGCCAATTACCCCATGTGAGAATCAAACCCTGCACCTTGTGTCTGTAAGGTAAACATCTTAACCATTATGTCAACGCATTGCATTATGGACTTTTATGGTGAGACATTTGTGCTTGTGTCATTATAAGTATTGTGTGTTATGGTTGGTTTAGTATGTATGTGTTTTGGAGGTCTCTGATGTTTAGGTAGATTTTTTGTGAGTACCTCCACATATGTTGGTCTATGTATATGTTGTGTGTCATGAGTAGGAGTTGTGATAGGTGGGCTGACAGCTTGGTCTGTATTGCAATCTATTGCACGAAAGAGCTGTGAATCCAGATTCATAATGTAGGTGCATCTCTCAGAAAGGGTAAAGAAATTATTTAGAAGTAGGGAGTTGTTAGTGTACGAGGCAGTTACTACACTGCCTCAGTAGGCGCGTGTCAACTAGGCTGGTAGTAGAAAAGGAAGGAAACTGACAGCTCGTAGTTTAAGGAATAATCTTGGTCTGGTTATAACAGTTGAAGAGGGAATACAGCAGGGCAGGTATTAGTAGGTTTGGGCATGTGGAGCTCTGGTTTAGGTAATACTTGCAAGGCTAGAGAACAGGAATTTGTAACTGGCAATCACTCTGCACAGTAGTGTACGATTCTGCACAATGCACAAACAGGTGCAAACAAGCACAAAATAGTTCAAACACAAGCTTTTTAAAGCAGAAAAACAGGAAACAGCCAAAGTTAAAATTATGCAATAACAATGCCCTAAACAGAGCCCTGCAATGGCATCTCTAGCTAGAGCAGTCTAAACTGCACCTTCCTGCCACGAGAGCATAGGGAGGCCTCTCCAGACAAAAGATTAACCATTTTACAACCTCTAAAGGTCACAAACAGTAGTAGATTCAGCATCAACCTGAACCTCATCTATGCTAGTGTTTTTCAAGTGCACCAGACAAGTAAAATGAACAGAACAAGCAGATGAACAGTAATTACAGTTAGAAGAATTCAATTAGCAGACAATCTAAAAAATGCAGTAAAATACAGTTGCACAGTTTAAACAGATATGCAGCAAATATTGTTTTATTTAATCAGAAAGTGCAGAAAACAGTTAAAAATAAGCTCTTATAATTTGTAGTCTCTCAGCAGGTATTTGGAAAACACTAGAGCAAGTGCAGAAGGCCTAACTCACTGCAGCTGTGAGTAATAAGAACAAACCAGTTCAAACACAGGCTTTTTAAAGCAGAAAAATGCCCTAAACAGAGCCCTGCAACAATAACTCTAGCTAGATCAGTCCAAAGATGTTTCTTGTTTACAATAAAAGGGGCAGGAATGAATAATTTAAGTAATGTTGCTTAGGTTGTAAGTTATATAGCAATATATGTGACGTGTAATGTTTGTTAATGTTAATTTGTTAATACAGTTTGACTACTTTTGTTTAAATGTAAATTTGCCTATGTCACAAGTGATAAATCAATCATCATCATCTTCTTTCGGCTGTTCCCGTTAGGGGTCACCACAGTGGATCACCTGTTTCAATTTCTTCCTGTCATCTGCATCTTGCTCTGTCACACCAACCACCTGCATGTCCTCTCTCACCACATCCATAAACCTTATCTTAGGCCTTCCTCTTTTCCTGTTATCTGGTAGCTTCATCCTTAGCATCTTTTTCCCAATATACTCAGCATCCCTCCTCAGCACATGTCCAAACCAATGTAATCTTGCCTCTCTGGCATTGTCTCCAAACCTTCCATCCTGGGCTGACCCTCTAATATACTTATTCCTAATCCTGTCCATCCTTGTTACACCCAGTGCAAATCTTAACATCTTTAACTCTGCCACATCCAGCTCTAACTCCTGCCTTTTTGTCAATGCCACTGTCTCCAACCCATATAACATAGCTGGTCTCACTACCCTCTTGTAGACCTTCCCTTTCACTCTTACTGGTACTCGTCTGTCACAAATCACTCCTGACACTCTTCTCCACCCACTCCATCCTGCCTGTACTCTCTTCTTCACCTCTCTTCCACACTCACCATTACTCTGAACTATTGATCCCAAGTATTTAAACTCATCCACCTTCGCCACCTCTACTCCATGCATCCTTACCATTCCTCTATCCTCCCTCTCATTCACACACATATATTCCGTCTTAGTCCTGCTGACCTTCATTCCTCTTCTCTCTAGAGCATATCTCCATCTCTCCAGGGTCTCATCCACCTGTTCCCTACTCTCACTACAGATCACAATGTCATCTGCAAATAAGGGTGTTTAAAAAATCATATTGAAGTTTGTTATCAAGTTGAAAGATACATTTCTCCAGAGTTAAAATAATTTTTGTTTGCATTTCCTTATAGGCTGTTCTACTGATAAGAAATAATCCCCTTTGTGTATTTGTATGGATCCCATCTAATATCAAATGATCCATTGTTGTTTTGAATTTTTAGAAAAGGAACCTGATTAGCAAATTTATCTGCTCTATGATATCTTTCTCTTAAATATGTTATGGATTCAGTTTCCAGCTTTAGGCATTTAAGTTTTCAGTATGGAAGTTATTTTATGGCAGATTTATGAATGATCTGAGAATTATCTCTGTTCTGAATTATACAAAATGTTGAAATTATGAAGGGAGAAATATATCCTTGACCAGGAGCAATGCAAGAAAAGAGAAAAATAAAAAAATATATTTTATTGCATGTCATAATGTGAATAATAAAGATCTTGAGCATCCATAAACTAATGGAATAATGTTAGGTCTTTCTTATTGTAAAATACAGATGTTCTCTCTTTATCATATGGAAACCTAAACGTTAAGCTACACCCTGCCAAGCTGATGTTGTATTTTTTTAAAGATGAATAGGACCTGGAAAAAGTTTCTGAAGATGTTTGGTTGGTATGAACACATCACATAAATTAAGACCACAGCTATGGTCAAAATCAGTAGTGGGTTTCTACATTCAGTGATAAAGAATTTGCCATCTATATCTTCTTTGAGTTTTACTGTCTTAAAAGGAAAGTTTTTTTATTAAAATTACCACTCCATGCCTACGAGTTGAGTTACATGTATTATGGTATCCATTTTCCTGTAGATAAACTAGAGTTAAGAGCTATGAGTTTCTCACATGACACACACATCTATTATATTGTAAAGTAAGTGTCAGAACAGGTTCCTCGTTAACGTTACATGTACACTATGTAGATTCCAGGACCATGTCATTATTTTTGACATTTTCTAAAGTTGTTCTAGAATTTGTTTAAAGTTACAATTTGTCATGAGATGTCATCCTCATTCCCCAACTAGTTAAAGAATACATGGTTTCATTTTGGATGTTAGACCATTTGTGTCTCTACTTTATTTTAAATGTACCAGTGAGTACCCAAATAGCATAAGAAGTTAAAAGTAGTTTGGCTTTGAAAACAAAAGGCTAATAGCATTGTGCCCCAAGATCTTATCCTAGTAACACCTGTGGCGGTCAGCCGCAGTAGAGAACATACTGACCTGACAAAAACAAATCCACACTCCACCATAGTAAGAAATCCCCACAAATAAAATATTTACAGTAGTTTTGGAAGCTTTCCTTTGCATTACAGTGTTATTCATTATCCTATAAATTGCCAGTCCTCTTCGACTCTGCACTATATTATTACATATACAACTTGTGGGTTAATAAACCTGAGGACTCATGAGTGCTGTAAATACCAAGCCGAATGCATCATTCCTAATAGGTATATCTTAGCATGTCAAACCATCACGTGTTCGGTTAATTTACATTAGAAACATATCAGAAGTGTAATAGCAAAGTGAATAATTGAATAATTTCCAATAATAATAGTAATAGTAATAATAATAATAGCGCACGTTTGCCTTACTAACCCAATTATCATTGACTGATAGTAGCTTACAGGCAGTGCCACATTTGTGAGTTCAGTTTTTGGTCAAAATATGCAATATATAACTGTAATATCAGGTGTTTACAGACTGTGACTTTTGGAAAACTTACAATTAAGTGGGCTGGTATTCCCAGGATACTGGTTGGACTTAGCATGTGTCTGTTAAAACAGTTACTTGAACAGAAAATAAGGTCACAGTGATCTCTTAGTCTACTGTATCTATTTAGGTAGTCCTGCATACATACAAGGACAGAGGTCGATCTTAAACCCTTCCTATGATAGAGATTATCTTTTGTTATTTGGTTCATTTTATTCTGACCAGAAAGTGATTGGTCTAGCAGGAACACTTGCATGAGTCTCCATGTTAACATCATTCTGGAGAGACTGTAGGATAAACCTTTCGGGAATGGATTCAAAGGCAGCTTTTGAAGGAGAATTTTCAGTACTATCCAACTGCTCCAAGAAGATACGAATATCTGTGTGGCAGTTAAAATGCCTTATCCAACTGCTCCAAGAATATCTGAACATCTGTGTGGCAGTTGAAATACCTTATCCAACTGCTCCAAGAAGATCCAAATCTCTGTCTGGCAGTTAAAATGCCTTATCCAACTGCTCCAAGAAGATCCGAACATCTGTGTGGCAGTTGAAATGCCTTATCAGATCCGAACATCTATGTGGCAGTTGAAATGCTTTATCCAACTGCTCCAAGAAGATCCGAACATCTGTGTGGCAATTGAAATACCTTATCCAACTGCTTCAAGAAGATCAAAACATCTGTGTGACAGTTGAAATGCCTTATCCAACTG
Source organism: Protopterus annectens (assembly GCF_019279795.1). NCBI lineage: Eukaryota > Metazoa > Chordata > Ceratodontiformes > Protopteridae > Protopterus > Protopterus annectens. Next base: position 1,351,045,170 of record NC_056747.1, read on the forward strand.
CTCCAAGAAGATCCGAACATCTGTGTGGCAGTTGAAATACCTTATCAAACTGTTCCAAGAAGATCCGAACATCTGTGTGGCAATTGAAATGCCTTATCCAACTGCTCCAAGAAGATCCAAACATCTATGTGATAGTTGAAATACCTTATCCAACTGCTCCAAGAAGATCTGAATATCTCTGCTGCAGTTGAAATACCTCATCCATCAGTTCCAAGAAGATTTAAACATCTGTGTGGCAGTTGAAATACCTTATCCAACTGCTCCAAGAATATCCAAACATCTGTGCGGCAGTTGGAATGCCTTATCCAACTGCTCCAAGAAGATCCAAACATCTGTGTGGCAGTTGGAATATCTTATCCAACTGCTCCAAGAAGATACGAACATCTATGTGGCATAGGTTCATAGGTTCACAGGTAGGTGCTAGGCTATTGGCCCTAGAGCCTAAATAAGCCTAGCTAAATGGTACCCTGGTTTTTGCCACCCAAGAAAATTATTTTCCTGTGCCCCTGGCAAGCAGAGCCACAGAAGTGATCCTCAGGGTGAATTTCCTATCTCCCATCCAATCATCAAGATTTTTCTTGAAGAGTGCTAATGAGGAGCTTTGTTTGATATAGATAGGTAGTTTGTTCCAGAGTATGGGAAGTCTCTGGGACAGGAATCTATCTCTCCAGCATGTTCTGTTTTATTGTGGTGACAAGGTTTAGGTCCCTAGAGTGAGTAGCTCAGAGGGATTAGGATTTCTTTAAGTGGAGCATGTCCAACAGCTCTGGGTTTGACATAGCTTTGTATTTTAGGCAGAGATCACCTCTGAGCAGGCGATATGCAACAGAGTAAAGCTGGAGTTTTTTGAGATGGTCTGCGTAGGGCAGCTGTTTGAGGCCGGTAATCCTCTTTGTGAGGTATTTCTGTGGCCTTTCCAGTTGTTGTAGATGTCTTGTGAGGTACATACCAAAAGGGGCATTGTACTCTATAATGGGTCTAATGAGTAATGAGTAGCGGGGAACAATGACCTCTTTTTTCCTTGATGAGAAACCTTTTATGATGAGGTGTGCCACGTAGAAGGATTTCCTGACTACTGTGGCAATGTGATTATCAAAGGAGAGACTACTGTCCACCTGTGTCCCAAGGTCTCTTATCACACTTTCAGTGTTAAGTAGGCTACCACCTATGTGGTAGTTCATGGGTACAGAGTTTTTACCAAAAGGGATGACAATGCACTTTTTAGAATTGAGCTTGAGGCCATGGCTTTGACACCAGGCATCTGTCTCAGTGAGGCCCTTTTGTAGGATGTCCACATCATTAGGAGTTTTGATTATGGCTCCTAGTTTGCAGTCATCTGTGAACTTTGTTAGCCAAAGACCTTCTGTGTTAGCCTGTACTTCAGAGAAGTAGATACCAAACAGGAGAAGACCTAGGACTGAACCCTGTGGTACTCCACTTGTCACTGGTCTGAAGTTGGATTTAGAGTCTGCTACTTTCACAGTGTGGGTTCTGTCAGTGAGCCAGTTGGCAACCCATCTTGTAACATAGGGATTTATACCTAGTTTAGTGAGTTTATCTATAATTCCAGAGTGGGGGATGATGTCAAAAACCTTGGCGAGATCTAGATAGGCTGTGTGAACCACCTTACCCTCATCTACGGCTTTGGTGACCGCTTCAAAGAAGTCTGTCAGGTTTAGGAGACATGATCTGCCTTTTACAAACCCAAACTGTATAGGGTCCAAAGTTTGGAGATTACCAATGTCATTGTCTATAATTTCCATGATGATACATTTCATAGCCTTGCAGACCAGGCTCGTCAGGCTAATGGGGTGGTAGTTCCTGGGGTCCATGGTGGCTCCCCCTTTGTGGAGTGGGATAACCGTTGCTGTGCACCATTCAGTGGGCACAAAGCCTGAGGTGAGGCTATGACTGAACATGGTACTTAGGTGGGGTGCCAGTTCATTCTGTAGTTCATGTAGAACGCAGCCTGGGATGTTGTCAGGTCCCATGGATGCTGTGTTCTTGGCTTTGGAGAGTATGTTTTTTACCTGTGCAGCTGTGATTACAGGAACTTTGCATTCTTCCGGTATAGAGATAGGCCCTTTAGGGGATGAGAGAGGGGTAAAGTTAACACTGAACCTATCTGCCAGGATGCTGGCAATATCAGTTGGTTCTGTATATGTAGTGCCATTGTGCTGTAACTCAGAGCAGATCTGAGTGTTGCCATTGAGATTCTTGACATAGCTATAGAATGCTTTGTGGTTGTCTTTAGAATCAGTGGTGATTTTGTTTTTGTAACTAGCTTTGGAGGATTTTATAAGGGATCTCAGCTTCTTACTGAGGCTGACCACGGAGTTCTTCCAGTCATGGGATTTTACTCTTTTTTGCAGCAGTTTCTTTCTTCTGTTGTAGAATTTGTTTATGGCAGGGGACCACCAGATTGGCTTCCTTTTTTTTGGAGGATAGCATCTTGGTTCTGTTAGGGATTGCACGATCCATGCACTCATGTAAGTGCTTATAAAGTGCAATTGTATAGGATTCAGCAGTCGTACCTCTATTGTCCATCAGCATGGGTGTCGTGAAGTTTGCCACTTCTGTCTTAAGAAGCGTGAAGTTGGCTTTGAAAAAAGTTTGTATGGTGGTTTCCCTAATGGGGGTGAGATGTGAATGTCTAGGGTGATTTGCTTGTGGTCGGATCTAACCAACAAGGAATTGACCTCTGGTGTGGAACACCGGTTGCCCATGTTAGTAATGACCAGGTCTAGGATATTGCTGCCCCTGGTGGGGGTGTGGATAAGTTGATTCAAGGCGCTGGAATTTATGAATTCCAGAAAATGTTGAGCACAAGAGTTGGTACATGAGTAGTTTTCCCAGTTAATGGTGGGGTAGTTGAAACTGCCCATTATTAGGGTGTTAGGTTGTACCCTAATATTTTCCAGTGTATCAGGAAATGAGGAGTGGGAATTCTGGGGCATGCTGGGGGATCTGTTGCAAGCTACAGTTTGGATTGCAGTCTTGCCCAGAGTTAGTTGCACTTGGATAATCTCAGATGCATTATGCTGAACAGCTAGCCTGGAGGTGTGGATATCCTTAATGAATATGGACACGCCTCCACCTTTAGTGCTTCGGTCCAGGTTAGGTGGCCAAAAGGTGTGGTATGAATTATAGCCTGGTAATGCAGGAGTGGTCTCTGGAGCCTTGAACCAGGCCTCTGTCACTGCACAAATGTCGATGTTCTCCATTTTAAGGAGTGCCTCGAGTGAGTGCATTTTGAGGTTTAGACTTCTAGCATTAAGTAGCATTACCCTCAGATTTTGCTTGCTTATACCTGTTACGGTGGTGAATTTGTCATTTGAATCTTGCCTAAAAAAAGCACTATAGGGGTGGCAAGAGTCTTAGCCAGTATCCGGAATCCCAAGGGCAACAGGTACAGGCCATCTCTGGCAAAGCATCATGGTTTGTCGATCATGTCATCCCAGGCAGACAGATACTGGATCCCCTTAGAATTACACCAGAAGCTTAGCCAACTGTTGAAGTCAATCATTTTGTCCTTGTACTGTGGTATCATTCTGGGTGATGGCAGGATGCTACTCAGGGCTAGGGTCAAACCTGCCTGGGCTACAAGATCAGACAGCTCCTCCATGTCTCTTTTCATGTAGTCCAGGGAGGTACATCTCAGGTCATTCACATCAACATGGACAATGACAGAGTCATATTTGTACTTGCTGTGGAGTGACCTGAGTGCAAGCATTATGTGGCAGATCCTGGCACCTGACAGGCAGCTGACAGTAACTTTCTCCTTGTTTAGCCTGGTGAGTGGAACATCAGTGTGCCTGACTATAGAGTCACCTATGACTAGAGTGTTGGGTACATTGTTATGCCTTATGGGCTGTGGTTGAGTGGCACACTGAGTTTGTGGGCTATGTGTCATTTGGGTTGTGTTGGGGGATGGAGGTTGCTTGCGTTTCTGCTTTGGAGGTCTCTGTTGCTTGGGTAGATTTTTTTTTGAGAGCCTCCTTGAATATAGGTGTGTGTTTTGTGTTTCTATGTGTGTGTTTTGGTGGTGTAGGTTTTGAGGAACTATGTGATGAGTGTGGTGTGGTGCAAGTGTTTACCTTCTCCTCTTGACTGTCTAGTCCAGTCTTGGGTGAAGAGAGTTTTGCTGCCAGTTTGGCTATATAAGCGCATCTCTCACAGGTTGTAGTGTTGGGTGGTTGGAGGAGAGGGTTGTTTGTGTACATGAGGTAATTGCTGCATTGCCCCAAGGTGCCCAGATTCATCAGGTAGATAGGAGAAAACACTGGGAGCTGACTCTTAGACATGCCTGGATAGGTGCTTATTTATAAAGTACTAAAAACTGTTTTCCTCTAGACAAGTGAGGCAAGTTGAGTGCTGCAGTAATTTGTAGCTTATTTAGTGCTTACAATGAGTTCTGAACAAGTGCTGAGCTCAAAGAAACAGATTTGAGTGCTGAAACTAGAAAACTGGCTAGTTCTAAGAAACAAAATTAAGCTAGAAGGCTTCCCTCCAACACAGAAAGGCTTTGGGGCTCAGAAGCTTACAAACAGTCCTGGATATAGCAAATCTGTATCTGGACTAGACGACTTACAGGAAAGGCAGGAAACAAACTTAGACATTTTTTTCAACTGCCACACAGTTGAAATACTTTATCCAATTGCTCCAAGAAGATCTGAACATTCTGTGTGGCAGTTGAAATGCCTTACCCAACTGCTCCAAGAAGATCTGAACATCTGTGTGGCAGTTAGAATGCCTTATACAACTGCTTCAAGAAGATCCAAACATCTGTGTGGCAGTTGAAATGCCTTATCCAACTGCTCCAAGAAGATCTGAACATCTGTGTGGTAGTTGAAGTACCTTATCCAACTGCCCTAAGAAGATCTGAACAGCTTTGTGGCAGTTAAAATACCTTATCCAACTGCTCCAAGAAGATCCAAACATCTGTGTGGCAGTTGAAATGCCTTATCCAACTGATCCAAGAAGATCCAGATATCTGTGTGGCAATTGAAATACCTTATCCAACTGCTCCAAGAAGATCCAAACATCTGTGTGGCCGTTGAAATGCCTTATCCAACTGCTCCACGAAGATCCAAACATCTGTGTGGCAGTTGAAATGCTTTGTCCAACTGCTCCAAGAAGATCCGAACATCTGTGTGGCCGTTGAAATGCCTTATCCAACTGTTCCAAGAAGATCTGAACATCTGTGTGGCAGTTGAAATACCTTATCCAGCTGCTCCAAGAAGATCTGAACATCTTTGTGGCAGTTGAAATACCTTATCCAACTGCTCCAAGAAGATCTGAACATCTGTGTGGCAGTTGAAATACCTTATCCAACTGCTCCAAGAAGATCTGAACATCTGTGTGGTAGTTGAAATACCTTAAAGCTTTTTGACAAACTTGACTCTGGGAGAGCTGAGTGTGAGACTGGAACTGGGGGCAGGACTTGATGATTCAATTTTTATTAAAAATGGTGGATTGTTAATGTGTTCAGCTTTTTTTATAGACTGCTTAACTGAATATTATGAATACTTAAAACATGATAATGGATGCCGGGTCTTTAAAACAGATCCAGTTTTCTTTTTCCTCACATGCTCTTGTCTCAACCCAAAACTCTTATTTTATTAAGACTTTAGAAAGATTTCCTTAATCATAAAATAATAAAGAAATTTAGAAGGAGCCAGAAATTTACCTGGTCTCATAAAAACAAGCAGATGCCTCATTTGCCTGCAGATGCCTCATTTGGGGCAAACAAAAGAGAAAAAGTGAACCTAGGTATTGAGTGAACTTCGATTTGTATTAAGTGAAATTCGGTTTGTATTAAGTGAACCCAGGTTTGTATTAAGATACTTGAGTCTTCTCTATCAGATGTTACCACTTCAGATGATTTTTCATCAGAATTATACACAACTGAGGGAGCATGTTTATCCAAACCTTCCAATTTACCAGTAAACAATGTTTAAATGATGTGTTGGTTTTCACAACTATAAGAAAATGAACAGGCACAGGAATCTGTCTAGTTCCAACCACACCACCATGAGTGTTGAGGAAAAAAAAAAAACAGAGGAGGATTTCAGGTCATCTTTCTGACATCAGATGCAAATGCCAGAGGAACACCTTATCCAAACACTTGTCAGAACACCTCAGACATTCTGGTTTTAAATTTTTTATTATGGACAGTGTGAAGATGGATGAGCTTGAAGGGGATGTCAATGGTGGTTTGCAGAAAAAAGAATTATGCTGGCAGTTGAAATTAAATGCGTTCAGAAAACCAGGACTTAACCACTATTGTTCTATTAAGAGTGTGTTGAATTTACATAAGCTGCCACACAATCTGTAAAGTTTTTTTAGGGGATTTTTTTTGAGGAATATTTTTATGTATTAAAATTATACTAAATATAAAAATAATGTGTAGATGTAGATGTAGATGTATATATTTGTGTGTGTGTGTGTGTGTGTGTGTGTGTGTGTGTGTGTGTGTGTGTGTGTGTGTGTGTGTGTGTGTGTGTGTGTGTGTGCGTGTGTGTGTGCATGTGTGTGTGTGTGTGCGTGTGTGTGTGTATGTGTGTGTGTGTGTGTGTGTGTGTGTGTGTGTGTGTTTAGCTACTTTAACCTCAGTTCTGCTTTGATTAGATTTATTGCATCACACCAGAGATTTAAATGGTAAATTCAAACCGAACATTTTTTCATGCCGCTATTACCATGTAGTATTGGTATAATTTCCCCCATTTAATACCGCTATTACTATGTAGTATTGGTATAATTTCCCCCATTTAATGCCGCTATTACCATGTAGTATAGGTATAATTTCCCCATTTAATATGACTCAGTCATTGTCCATGCTGGTGTGAATGACCTGAGACGTACCTCCCTGGACTACATGAAAAGAGACATAGAGGAGCTCTGTGAGCATGTAGCCCAGGCCGGTATGACCTGGACCTTGAGAAGCATCTTACCCTCACCAAGAACGATGCCACAATATGAAGACAAGATGATCAATTTCAACAACTGGCTTAAGTACTGGTGTCATTCAAAGGGGATCCAATGCCTGTCAGCTTGGGATGATATGCTCGACAAGCCACAATGCTTCGCTAAGGACGGCTTGCACCTGTCACCCCTGGGCTTTCGGATATTGGCAAAGGCTCTTGCTTCCCCCAAAGTGCCTTTTTTAGGCAAGGCTCAAAAGACAAACCCACCTCCATAGGTATCACAAGGGATAAGAAACTAAGAGTAATGCTACTCAATGCCAGAAGTCTAAACCTCAAGATGCACTCGAAACTCTCCTTAGCATGGAGAACATCGATATCTGTGCAGTAACAGAAACCTGGTTCAGGGCTCCCAAGAGCACCCCAGCACTACCAGGTTATACCTCATACCATGCTTTTCAGCCCCAAAACTTGGACTGAACTACAAAAGGAGGGGGAGTATCGATATTCATCAAAGATACCCACACCTCCAGGTTGGTGGCAAAGCACGAAGCATCAGAGACTATCCATGTGCAACTAACAGTGGGTAAAACTGCCTTCCAGTTTATAGCCTGCTACAGACCACCCTCCCAAACCCAGGAACCCCAGTCGGCCTTCCTGAGAACACTGGAAAATATGAAGGTCTCTCCAAACACCATTATATTGGGCGACTTCAACTACCCAAACATAGACTAGGAGCATTACTCTAGCTCCAACACCCTAGCCCAAAAGTTCCTAGAATTTATAAACTCAAATGCTATGGAACAACTTGTTACCACTCCCACAAGAGGGGAAAACATACTGGACCTGATCATCACCAACATGGGGACTCTATGCTCCAGACCAGAAGTGTATCCCTCACTGGTAAGATCAGACCATAAACTAATCTCACTGGATATTCACATCCCAACCCCACCCCCTGCCCAGAAAACCACAGTGAAAAACTTCTCTAAAGCAAATTTCACACTCCTCAAAACCGAGGTGGAATCCTTCAAAGCCCCGGCCTGTGGAAAATATGGCCCAGACTGCAGAATCCTTTATAAACGCATTCTATGAACACCTTCAGGAATGCATGGATCATGTGATCCCAAATAAAACCAAGACCCAATCCTCCAAAGGCAGGCGTCCTGTCTGGTGGACCCCAGCCATAAACAAACTATACAATAGAAGGAGGAAGCTACTAAATGATAGAGCAAAATCCCAAAAAGGGAAGGCATCACTGATCAGTATTAGCAAAAAACTACGGGCACTCATAAAATCGTCTAAGGCCAGCTTCGAGAGAAAAATTGCACAGGACACTAAGGATAATCACAAGGCTTTCTTTAGTTATGTTAGGAACCTGGGTGGTAATTCCCAGATATGCTCAGAATTAGTCCAAAATGACAAAAAATACACCGAACCCACAGACATTGCCAACATCCTAGCTGACAGGTTCAGCAAACCCCCTCCCCACCAAAAGGGCAAATATCTATCCCAGCAGAGTGCTGCCCCCCTGACATCTCAGATGCTCAGGTAAGAGCAGCCCTCTCCAAAGCAAAAAACACAGCATCAATGGGACCAGATGGTGTCCCGGGCTGCGTCCTACATGAACTCCAAGAAGAGCTAAACCCAAACATAAAACTACTGTTCAATCTCAGCCTTACTACAGATATGTGCCCAAAGAGTGGCGTACAGCAACAGTGGTCCCTCTCCATAAAGGTGGTGCCTCAACGGATCCTGGAAACTATCGCCCCATAAGCCTGACTAGCTTGGTCTGCAAAGCTATGGAAAGGATCATCATGGACCTCATAAGTAAAGATATTGGGGACCTACAGACACTGGATCCTATCCAGTTTGGCTTTGTTAAGGACAGATCCTGCCTCTTAAACCTGGTTGATTTCTTTGAAACAGTCACCAAGGCCATTGACGAGGGGAAGGTGGTCCACACAGCATACCTGGACCTCGCAAAAGCCTTCGATACAATACCCCACTTGGGCATTATAGATAATCTCACCATCTTAAATATAAATCCCTATGTCACTAGATGGATTGCAAACTGACTCAAGGACAGAACCCACATGGTTAGAATTGCTGGAGCCCTGTCAGACTCCAAACCAGTTACAAGTGGTGTCCCACAAGGCTCAGTCCTGGGACCTCTCTTGTTCGGTATATATTTCTCGGAGGTACAAGCCAACACGGAAGGACTGTGGCTGACCACGTTTGCAGATGACTGCAAACTGGGCACCATCATCGACTCTCCAGCCGACACAAGCATCCTCCAAAAGGGCCTCATAGAAAGAGACAACTGGTGCCAGAGCCATGGCCTCAAGCTAAATGCCAAAAAGTGTATAGTCATCCCTTTGGCAAAAACAAAGTGCCCACAAATTACCACATAGGTGGTAATCCATTAAGTACAGAAGAAGTAATTAGGGACCTGGGGACCCAAGTTGATAGCAATCTCTCATTTGACAACCACGTGGCCAAAGTGGTTAGAAAAACATTTTATATAGCCCACCTAATCATGAAGGGATTCACATCTAGATCAGGGGAGGTCATCGTGCCTCTTTACTCATCCCTCATCAGGCCCATAATTGAGTACAATGCCTTTTGGGATGTACCTTACCAGACACCTGCAGCAACTGGAAAGACCCCAAAAGTACCTCACCAAGAGGATCAAAGGGCTCAAACAGATGCCATATGCTGCCCGATTAAAGAAACTCCAGCTCTACTCAGTGGCATACCGCCTGTTCAGAGGCGATCTGTGCCTGATGTATAAAGCCATGTCCAACCCGAATTAATGGACATTCTGCACCTCAGAAAATCCAAATCCCATCGAGCTACGCGCTCGAGAGACTTGAACCTCAGCACTGAAATAAATAGGACATGCTGGAGGGACAGATTCATAACCCAGTGGCTCCCTTCACTCTGGAATAAAATCCCAGTCCAGGTTAGGCAGAGTCCCTCATTGACTCTCTTCAAGAGGAATCTTGATGAGTGGATGGGAGATCGTAGGTTTACCCCGGATATCACTTCTGTGTCACTGTTAGACAGAGGCACAGTATACTAACCTCGAAAAAGGGCATAGCAAAATAAATTTAAAATGGATGGCTAAAGCCAGACACATTCTGGCTAGGCTTATAAATGCCCTAGGGCAGATAGCCTAGTATGAACCTATGAACCTATGAACCTATTACCATGTAGTATTGGTATAATTTCCCCATTTAATGCCGCTATTACCATGTAGTATAGGTATAATTTCCCCATTTAATGCCGCTATTACCATGTAGTATAGGTATAATTTCCCCATTTAATGCCGCTATTACCATGTAGTATAGGTATAATTTCCCCCATTTAATGCCGCTGTTGTCATGTAGTATTGGTATAATTCCCCTATTTAATGCCGCTATTACCATGTAGTATTGGTATAATTTCCCCTATTTAATGCCGCTATTACCATGTAGTATAGGTATAATTTCCCCATTTAATGCCGCTATTACCATGTAGTATTGGTATAATTCCTCCATTTGCCATACTGGTGGACTTTCATGCACACTCCTGCACACACCTGCACACTTTTATACACTACTATTTTACTTCATCCACTGTTTTCTGTATTTTTCTGCAGTTTTTCTACTAGTGTTCATTGTATAAACATGTTTTCTGGACTGGAAACATGAAACATGTCATGACAGTTTTTTTTTGCAAAGCACTGACATTTTTTCTGAGCTGTTAGTAACTTGTTTTTTTTATGCACAATAATATACATGGATGGATATTTACTAGCTATTAGGCAGATGTATTTTAATATTTATAGTGTTCTAGTTTGATTATGTTTATGGTTAGATAGCTATGTGTTTTTCTTGATTTTAGTTCTTGTCACGGACCTGATGAAGGCTTTATTGCATTAGTTAGCCCAAAGTGATATTAGTTAAAACTATTTTTCTGTGTATGTTATGCTTTTTATAATACACAATCTTGGAATGTGGGTTGCGAATTGGTAGTGTTTTCGTTAACTAGGATTTAGTTTGACCTAATCAGTAGTAGTGGGGGGTGGGAATATGTTCTAAAATGCACTTTTACAGCCCTGTTTATATTGTTTGCCTTGAATAGGCTGGTTTAAAATTAAACAATACGTATATTTTCCACACCTACTTCTAAGTATAAAAAAGGCTGATGTGTTTAACATTGTTAAAATATTTCTGATTTTCTTGTTACTGAGGATTGCTTTTCTGTAACAAATAAAGGCTTGTTGCTTTGGAGCACTACCTGGGTTTCATGATTTTTGGAAATTATTGTGATTGAGCTCATCAACGAAGTTTTAAGACCACTGTTTTCTCTGTTTTTATTTGGTTTTGACAACTGCAGCATTCTCAACAAGTGGTTATTGTTTGATTTGGTCAGTAGATGGCGCTAAGAGAATATTATTCAATTGGCATGTGCTGTTTTTTTTTAAGTTAAATTCGTGGTGTAGTAGTGAATTTATTTGGTCCACCTACACAGCAATCACAAAACGCAGAGTGTTTCCTAAGAAGGGTAAGCAGTCTGTATAAATATAATGGAGGTAGGATGTTGGCATATTTGTCTTTATTTATGTTGATTCAGTAGAAACTGCAATATTAAGATATGTATTACTTTATCTGACCAATCGATATTGAGTAATATTACATAGTTGATATAATTGAAAGTTATGACTTCCGCAGTGGTGCAGCGGTAGCGTTGTTGCCTCATAGCAAAAGGTTCTCCCGTTAGATTCTCGGCTTGAGTGCGGGGAGTGCCTTCTGTGTGGAGTCTGCATGTCCTCCCCGCGGTTGGGTGGGCGTTCGAAAGACATGCGTAAATGGGCGTGCTTTCGTTGAAGGTTGGACATCAAGCTGGCACCTCGGCGTTTGTGAAAATCTACTGCCAATCATTAGCGACCAGAGTTCCGCTGTGGCAACCCGTAACCGGGAAAAGCCAAAAGACAACAACATATTAGTCAATTTATTTGGCTCTAGAAACTTTTAAATAAATGTTTATTTTGAAAAGGTTAGTAATTTATTTAATAAACAGAGTTAGGGCTTTCCTTTTCTATTCAATTTATTGAAAAAATGATGATTCATTTACTGATTTGTCTCTCCTGATTGGTTAACTAGAGCTCATGTGATAGTGACTAAACACATTAGACAAATGGAATTAGGCGTCTTGTTATCACATCTGACAAAGTCACTCTTGTAACAAAACTGGTCTTGTATACTTTTTCCAAGGTTGTATCTTTATGGAATAAATTCATATTTTCACTCCAATGCTGGCCTTGTTATTACTTGAGCCAGTGGCCTCTGTTCCTCCCAAGTATCTACCTTAGAAGACAGTCCTTGTTATAGCTGTCACCTCATTCAGTAGGATTTCAAAGTTGCAGGCCTTCATGTTTAGAAAGTCTTTCACAATGGCCAAAAAATACAAGGTAAGTCTCAGAATTAATCCTTCTTTCATAGCAAGGGTTTAGAAATTTACCTGAAACCCATTCGCCTGTCTGTCTTCTTTCCCAAGACAGACAATAAAAGGGAGAGAATATTGTCCCTATTAGATATTCGCAGGCAACTCGTACCATATGGAGAGAATGAAAGACTTTGGGCAAAAACAACAGTTATTTGTCCCCTTTGTTCCAGGAAAATAAACTAAGCCAGTCATCAAGCAGTTTACAGATATTTGGCTTAAGTGCATCTTGTTCAGCTATGAAAAGCACGGCAAACCATTTTCAAGGGCAAGTCACAGAATCTACTGCCTTAGCAGCTTTGTTCCATGAATGTCTGTACCCAGAGTATTTATGATGTGGCTACGGGGTCCTCTATTCGCACTCCGTCTAAGCATTATAAGCTTGACATCGATTGCAGGAGTAGGTCAGGGTTTGGTTCAATTATTCTGCAGGCCCTTTTTTAAGCACCTGTGCATAAGTTATAGATAGGGCAGGATGGGACAGTGTTCTTTTTAGTACCACTTGTTACCACCCCTTTACACTCACCACAAAAGTAGATGCTTAAGCAGGATCATCGTTGCAGCTGTAGCTACCAGCTGTCCTCTCTATGCCTTTTTCTTTCATTCACTTCACTTACTCGCTGAGCTGGGATAACAGCAGGTTATTTCTCTCCATTTTACAATGCTTTCCTCCTAGTTGTGAGCATCACAGGGATTATTTCTTATCATTAAATTATTTATTTATTTTAATTTGTTATAATTTAATTGTAATTTCTGAACAAAGCTGTGCAGGGTCTGGATTTGGGAATCTCCACTGAATATTGTTATTGCTTTTATCAGCTCAGTCCCATTTCCAGGGAAAAGAAAACAAAATAAGGGGTTCTTCCCTTTACTTGGTATAGTTTCATAGTTTTGTACCAGGCTATCTGCCCTAGGGCATTTATAAGCCTAGCCAGAGTGTATGTGGCTTTCGCCACCCCATGGAATGATACAATTGTGCACAAAATAGATTTATTTTAATGTGCCTCTGTCTAGTAGTGACACAGATGTGACCCCTGGGGTAAACCTACGATCTCCCATCCACTCGTCAAGATTTCTCTTGAAAAGAGTCAGTGAGGGGCTCTGCCTAACATGGACTGGGATCCTGTTCCAGAGTGTGGGAAGCCTCTGGGTTATGAATCTGTCCCTCCAGCATGTCCTGTTCATATTTGTGTTGAGGTTTAGATCTTTAGTTCTTGTGGCTCTGATGGATTTGGATTTTTTGAGGTGGAGCATGTCCATTAATACCGGATTGGACATGGCCTTGTACGTCAGGCACAAATCACCTCTGAGCAGGCGGTATACAACTGAATAGAGCTGGAGTTTCTTTAGTCTGGCAGCATATGACATATGTTGGAGACCGTTGATCCTCTTGGTGAAGTACATTTGGGGTCTCTCCAGCTGCTGCAGGTGCCAGGTGAGGTACATACCAAATGGGGCATTGTATTCAATCATGGGCCTGATAAGGGAGGAGTATAGGGGTACAATGACATCCTTTGATTTGGATGTGAATCCCTTCATGATAAGGTGGGCAAGGTAGAAGGTTTTCCTAACCACTTTGGCGACGTGGGTGTCAAATGAGAGGTCACTGTCAACTTGGGTCCCCAGGTCTCTGATTACTTTTTCAGTACTTAATGGATTACCACCTATGTGGTAATTTGTGGGTACCTTGTTTTTCCCAAAGGGGATGACTATACATTTTTTGGCATTTAGTTTAAGGCCATAACTCTGGCACCAGTCATCCGTTTCTGTAAGGCCTTTCTGTAGGATGCATGTGTCAGCTGGTGTATCAATAATGGCGCCCAGTTTGCAGTCATCTGTGAACGTTGTCAGCCACAACCCTCCTATGTTTGCTTGTATATCTGAGAAATAAATGCCGAACAGGAGGGGTCCCAAGACAGAGCCCTGTGGTACACCACTTGTGACTGGCTTAAAATCTGACATAGCTCCCGCAGTTCTGACCTTGTGGGTTCTGTCCTTTAGCCAGTTTACAACCCATCTTGTGGCATATGGGTTTACATTTAAGCTGATGAGCTTGTCTATGATGCCCGAGTTGGGTATTGTGTCGAAGGCTTTTGCTAGGTCCAGGTAGGCTGTATGAACTGCTTTGCCCTCATCGATGGCTCTAGTGACTGTTTCAAAAAAGTCAACCAGGTTCAAAAGGCAGGATCTGTCCTTTACAAAGCCGAATTGGGTAGGATCAAGTGTCTGTAGGTCCCCAATGTCCCTGTTTATGAGTTCCATAATGATCCTTTCCATAGCTTTGCAGACCAGGCTCGTTAAGCTTATGGGGTGGTAATTTCCAGGGTCTGTAGAGGTACCTCCTTTGTGGAGTGGAACCACTGTTGCTGTGCGCCACTGTTTGGGTACATATCCTGTAGTAAGGCTAAGATTAAACAGCATTCTGATGTGCGGGTTTAGCTCCTCTTGGAGTTCACGTAGCACGCAACCCGGGACACCATCAGGTCCCATTGATGCTGTATTTTTAGCTTTGCAGAGAGCGGCTCTCACCTGGACATCTGAGATGTCAGGGAGGTTACATTCAGCTGGCATAAATATTTCTTCCTTAGGGGGTGAGGAAGGGGAGAAATTTGCACTGAACCTGTCTGCCAGTATGTTGGCGATATCTGTGGGTTCAGTGTATTTTTTGTCATTATAAACTAATTCTGAGCATATCTGAGGGTTTCTGCCCAGGTCTCTAACATAACTGAAGAAGGCCTTGTGGTTATCTTTAGTGTCCTTAGCGATTTTTCTCTCAAAGTTGGCCTTGGATGATTTTATGAGCGATCGTAGTTTTTTGCTAGTGCTGGTCAGAGATGCCTTCCCTTTATGGGATTTTGCTTTGACTTGCAGTAGCTTCCTTCTCTTGTTGTAAAGTTTTTTTATGGCTGGGGTCCACCAGACAGGATGCCTGCCTTTGGTGGAGAGGGTCTTGGTTTTATTTGGGATTGCATGATCCATGCATTCTTGGAGGTGTCCGTAGAAAGCATTTGTGAAGGATTCAGCAGTGTGGGATGTGGTTTCCACTGGCCCAGGGGGCTTGAAGGATACCATCTCAGTCTTAAGGAGTGTAAAGTTGGCTTTTGAGAAGTTTCTCACTGTGGTCTTTTGTGCTGGGGGTGGAGGTGGGATATGGATTTCCAGGGAGATTAGTTTGTGGTCTGATCTCACTAGTGAGGGGTATATTTCCGGTGTGGAGCATTTTGTTCCCATGTTTGTGATGATCAGGTCCAGTATATTATTTCCCCTTGTGGGAGAGGTGACTAGCTGTTCCATCGCATTTGAGTTGATGAATTCCAGGAACCTTTGGGCTAGAGTGTTAGGGCTTGAATAATGCACCCAGTCTATGTTTGGGTAGTTGAAGTCTCCCAATATGATGGTATTTGGTGAGACATTTATATCCTCCAGTGTCTTCAGGAAGGCTGAATGGGGTTCCTGAGATTGAGAGGGTGGTCTGCAGCATGCTACAAGTTGTATAGCAGTTTTGCCTATGGTTAGTTGCACATGGATGGTCTCCGATGCTTTGTGCATTGCCACTAACCTGGAGGTGTGGGTGTCTTTGATGAATATGGACACTCCCCCTCCTTTTGTGGTTCTGCCCAAGTTTTGGGGCCGAAATGCATGATACGAGGTAAAACCTGGTAGAGCTGGGGTGCTCTCAGGAGCCTTGAACCAGGTTTCAGTTACTGCACAGACATCGATGCTCTCCATACTGAGGAGGGCTTCAAGAGCCTGCATCTTGAGATTTAGACTTCTGGCACTGAGCAGCATTACCCTTAGTTTTTTTCCATTTTTGTTTACTAAGGAGGTGGGTTTATCCTTTGAGACTTGCCTAAAAAAGGCACTATGGGGGTGGCAAGAGCCTTAGCCAATATTCGGAAGCCCAGGGGTGACAGGTGCAAGCCGTCTCTTGCGAAGCAGTGTGGCTTGTCCAGCATGTCATCCCAAGCAGACAGACATTGGATCCCCCTAGAATGACACCAGTAATTGAGCCAATTATTAAAGCTGATCATCTTGTCTTTGTATTGTGGCATCATTCTTGGTGAGGGCAAGATGCTGCTCAGGGTCAGGGTCATACCGGCCTGGGCTACATGATCAGAGAGCTCCTCTATGTCTCTTTTCATGTAGTCCAGGGAGGTACGTCTCAGGTCATTCACACTAGCATGGACAATGACAGAGTCATATTTGTACTTGCTTTGGAGTGACCTGAGTGCTTGTGTTATGTGGCGGATCCTAGCACCCGACAGGCAGCTCACCATTACCCTCTCCTTGTTCAGCCTGGTAAGCGGAACGTCAGTGTGTCTGACTATAGAGTCACCTATTTCTAGTGTATCAGGCATGGTGTTTGGCCTTAAGGGCTGTGATTGTTTGGCACACTGACTTTGTGAACTATGTGTTGCATGTGCTGTGTTTTGAGGTGGTGGTTTCTTGGATGTCTGCTTTGGGAGCCTCTGTTGTTTTGGTAAGTTTTTTATTTTATAAATATATATATATATATATATATATATATATATATATATATATATATATAAAACTGGTCATTTTATCTGGCTTGCAGGCATCTGTCACAGAGGAGCAAGCCAATGCTGTGGCATCCTGAGAGTTCTGGGAGTTAGGATAAACTTTTCTGGAGGTTAGGTGGAGACACAGTAGGACAGACTTATCTGTAGGTTAGATGGAGACACAGTGGAATAGACCTTTGTGGAGATTAGATGAAGAGGACAGGCCTTTCTGAAAGTTAGATGGAGACACAATAGGATGGATCTCTCTGAAGGTTAAATGGCGACACAATTGGGCTGTAGAAGCATGAAGAATAGGGTAACAGTGATGAAGCAGTTAAGAAAAGATTCACTGATGTATGAATTCTCACAACACCAGAGAGTAACACAGTGGAAGAAAAGTTAACTAATATGCTATTGGTCAGCACAGTGAGTAGCACTGATACCTTCTCTGTGAAGGCCACATGTCCTCCTTCTGTTCATGTGGGTGTTCTCTGATTGCTTTGGTTTCCTTCCACATGCCACAGATAAGAAGTGGTCACATTGGTGACTCTAAGATATGTGCTTGTGTTGGGCATGGGTATATGGGATGTAATAGAAAGGCCTAGCAATCTATTTCCATTCCTTACTTACTTAGTAATAGCAGCTGATTGCAGGGTGATGACTACAGGAGTCAGTTGCTGCTTGTAATTATGAATGAGTGGAATATGCTATTGGGGTACACTGCCAAATTTTAGATATGAAATCAGCTATTACAAAGTGGAAAAATAAAAAGTAAATATGGCAGAATTTGACATGATCATGTATACACACACACACACACACACACACACACACACACACACACACACACACACACACACACACACACATATATATATATATATATATATATATATATATATATATATATAGTATGTTTGGGTAAATGCCCTCTTTACACCTCTATTTTGATGAACTCACAGTCTGTCAAATGTGCAGAGATGGACTTAGTACAAGATGACAGTGGGCTTAATGGAGGTTTGCCCATTATTATGTGATCTCAGAGTTGGTATATATAAGTATCAGGGGGTGGGGGGGCAGCAGGAAGCCCCTTTGCAAAAAAGTTTATGTTTTATTATTTTCTCTGCTTTAAACTGAGAGTACAATTGATTTAATTTTTTTAGTTGTTTCATTGTCTGTTATGAGGACTTTCGAGTAGTCATAACAGATCCACACAAATGTCACCAAAAAATTCCAGCACCTCAAAGCCCCAGCAAAATGCTTTACAAGTTGATAGTTTCATAGGTAACTTCTATGCTAGTTGTCCTTGCAGGGTCTATATTATCGGATCGAAACTTTCAAACCCTGAATACCATATGGTCGGCAGCATATGTTCAAAGTTTGAAAATTTCAAATCCTTAAAAAAAACAAAAAAAACAAAAACAGGAAACCTGTCATTAAGGATTGTATACAGGGGGGCAAGCCCCCCCTACTGTATCTCCCATGTGGGGGGCTGCACCCCCACACCCCCACTAGTTAAATATACCAACTCTGAGATCACACTACATTGAAGTAAAGGGAAGAATTCCCTACCGCAATCTCCATTCACACTTGCAATGTTTTCAATATTCGAACATTTGGTGTCGCCAAAATGGTGTTAGAATATTGAAATCTTTGCTGTGATAATATAGACCCGTCCTTGCAGGCCTTTTTAAGCCACCCATTTTTTCCTTTTGTGCTTAAATTAAGCTGTCCCATTTGGTTAGAGATTGGCCTTACCCATCACATTGTTGATAATTATTTATCACCCCTAATGAGAATAACTGGGATCATACCATAGATAATTTGAGGGGATCCATGCATGGAATAAAGCATTTAGTGGATGCCTCTGCCCATTACTAGTACATAGGGCAGTTCTGGGGTAAATCTTCTGTTTCCCATCCATAGATCCAAGTTGCACTTGAATATGGACAGGGATGAACTTTGGTTTACATGGATAGGGAGTCTGTTCCAGAGCAGCAGTATACTCGGTGAGGTCAGTAGATGTCCCTCCAAACTGTTCTGATAATGTTGCAGAAGAGGTTTAGATCCCTGGACTTAGTATTTCTGATGCCATTTGTCTTGCTGATGTACAGTAACTCCATCAGTATTGGGTCAGAGGATGCCTTGTATGCCAGACACAGGTCACCTGTTAGCAGTCTGTAGGATAGTGAGTATAGTGACGGAGCTCTGAGTTGGTCCATGTAGGACATGTTGTTTACTCTTTCTTTAGGCCTTGTATCCTTTTAATAAGGTATCTCTGTGGGCATTCCATCTGTTGCATATGTCTGGACAAATACATGCCAAAGGAGGTATTATATTCAGTTACTGAACGAATGTGAGATGAGTAATGGAGGTCAATGATAGCCCTAGATCTAGACACAATCATTTTATTTACAAGCCGTGTAATATAAAATTACTTTTTTACAACAACGGATACATGTTGGTGAAAGGTTAAGTCAATGTCCGCATGAGTTCCCAAATCCTAAACAACTGGGTCAACTCTTAGGGTTATATTGTCAATGTGGTAGTTCCCTGGGGTGGATAACTTCCGAAAGTGTACAATAATGCATTTTCTGCTATTTAGTTTCAGTCCATGAATTCGGCGCCAGTTATATATTTGGGACAAAACTAATTCAATGGCAAAAACACTCACCTGTCACAGCAGCCATAGCGTCAGTGATATGAGACCCTAGTACTGGTCTTATATAACCAAAATCACATGACAGGAAATGAGCAAAAATACGTCATTCACTCATTAAAACATTCCCAAATAGTGTAACCATCATTCAGCTATAAATGCATATCAAACTAAAAAAAAGAGAGCCTTTTTGTTAGTTAACATGTATCACTGCCTATTATCATGCATCTGTTGTATAGTCAATATAAAGTCTAATAATTATATATATATATTTATAATTAATACAATTGATTTTAACATGAATACCGATAATGGCAATAAAATTATAATTCTAAATGTTTTTGACTGGGGCAATGCACCGCACCGTCTCTAACTAGATTTACTAACTCTGAGATCACACTTCCTTGGATGTGGAGAAATACTTGGTTTTAATTAAAAGTGCAATAGTTCCTTTACTCTGAAGGAAAGTAGCCTTGGAAGCAGTATATTAAATTATCAGGGGTGTGGGCCTGAAGACCCCCTGCAGAAATACAGTTGGTTAAATGTTCATTTTTATGCAATCAGTTTACATTACAGTAGTAAAAATGCCATTTGTTCCTGGGAATCTACGTATACACTTCCCTTTTCAGTAACTTGTTTAGTGGTGCTTAAAACATTATCCTTGTCTCTTCATAATAAGCAGGATTTGTGTGTCTGTCATTCACTCTGTAGTTTTCATTTTTCCTTATTCAAGGTTTCTTGGGAGCTAGACTTTGACCAGCCAGTCAGTAAATCTAAGACAGAGAAGTAGTCAGTCTTAGGACTTTGGCTGCATGCACACACAGACACACACACACACACACACACACACACACACACACACACACACACACACACACACACACACACGATTCTAATACACCATTCTCTCCAAGAAAAATATGTCCTCACCTTATGGAGAAAATCCTATAAAATACCCTCTCCATAAAGACAGCTAATCAACGGAGCTCACAAACTACGGACCAATCACCATTCTGTCACCCTTATCCAAAATCTTGGAAAGATGTATTGACTCTCAACTTACTACATATATTACTTCTCATAACCTCCTCTCTTCCTCACATTGTGCCTTCAGACCCAGTCACAGTACAATCACTGCCCTTTTAAGGTTCACAGATAAATCAAAAAAGAAATTCTGGTCTTCTAACCTCAGCCCTTTTTCTGGATATATCCAAGGCATTTGACACAGTCAATCATCAAATTCTCTGAAGTCCAAATTGATCTCCCTTCTTATGGACTTTCACCCTCCTCACTTAACTGGTTTCTTAGTAACCTCACTAATAGGTCCCCAGCAGTGAAATGACAAGATAATTTCTCCTCTTTCCTTCCTGTATCTGTTGGACTCCTACAAAGCTCCCTCCTGTGATCACTGCTGTTTAACTTATTTATCAACTACCTAAACACAGCAGCCAAAGAGACACCCTAGTACAATATGCCAACAAATGCACTCTAATAGTGCTTTTAGGACACTAACCACACTCCAAGCACTCACTCAGAAACCCTTCTCCTCCATAGAAGCTTGGCTTGACAACTCACAACTTAATGTACCATTATCACAACTATAGCCTCCTCTATCATCTTATCTTTATCTTCCTTCTGCCTCCTCCACTCCTTCCTTTCTCCTAGACTTGAAATAAGTCTTTATGGTAACAAATATTCTTACATAAAACTTGACAATCTATGCATACTGATGTTATTGCACTGCATGAACCTACTTATATTAAAAGACAAACAAGCGTAACTGTTATTTTTAATTGAAATTGTTTGTAAATGATGAAACAATGCAAATGTCTGTGATGTTTGTATAATGGAGCTTTTTCCCCTCTGCCCACCACCGAAAAAGGGCACTGCTCAGTCATACTTTCCCAGCAAACAAATGTTAATAAATAAATAATGCAGCAGAGATATACACACACACACACACACACACACACACACACACACACACACACACACACACACACACACACACACACACACACACACACACTGCTTCTAGCAACCTAGGCCTAACACAAGACACATAGACAGACACACTGCACAGTTACCTACAGGCAAATTGGAGGAATATCAGTTCACCTAAATCATGTCTTTGAGGTGTTGGAGGAAGCCAGAGCACATGGAGAAACCCGCACAGAGATGAGTAGGGGGGTAAGAAGCATGCAGACTCCATACCCAAGAAGCCACAGTCAAGCACAGCTGATACACTGACATAGCAATGTTACTTGCTGTGCTACTGTGTCACTAATCAGTTACTCTCACACACATATCCTGTTCCTGTAAGACCACCAAAGATACCCTTCTACCAAGTGCAATACTCATGTTTATGATAGAAAGTGAAACAAATTATGGCCAACTTGTCAGCTGAATGTACTGCACCCCCTCCGCAACATATACCCAAGCATAAGCCATAGCAATACTAATTTTACACCGATTTCAGCAAATACAATCCATTGTGTAACACTATTTCTGCTACACCAGATCAGTGACTGCTGCTTAACAGTGATCAAACAAGAGCAGGATTAAGTCACATTTTTGTCTGGGTTTAAGTCACTTGCATCCATAGATGGCCTCTGTACCTATCAGTTATGGGATGTGTACACCACAGATGTCTCAATGTGATAAAAAATAACAAAAAAACAATACCTGACTACCCTTACCTCTCTCCCACTATTTAAAACCAAACTAAAACTCTTTCTCTCCAATCATTGGTTATGCTCTTGTAACAACCCTGACTAACCATGTTTCTTTTACTTACTACCTGACACTAACAAAATTTTATTTTCTACCATAAATCTCTACTTCTCATCATTTCACTATAACTAACCCTTCTCCATAGTCTTTGCACTCTCTTCCATGAGAATTACTTTTGATCTATAATCCTATAAACCATTTGTTTCTGTCTTATTCTGATTTTGATAACTCTAGAACTATTCTCTATACAAATGTCATTGCCTATTTTTGTTTTCCTTGCATTGACTCACAATGGTGTTTTTAAAATGTCTATTGCTACTACTGTAAAATCTAAATGTTATATAATGTTTTTGTATATTTTTATTATGCTTTGTAACTGGAGCTTTTCTCCCCGGGCCTCCACTGAAAATGGACATGTATCCAGTTGGACTAGCCCGGTCAACAAATGTAAAATAAATAAAAATAAAATAAATAAATAATAATAATAATGGTTGCAATAATAAAGTAGTCCACCTTATAGCTTACAAATCCACACTTATCTTACAAAGCCAGATCAATGACTGTTTAAAGTGAGCAAATGACAAGAGAGTCATAACTTTCATCCAAAGATAGCAGACACCCCCACCCAGTAGTAATAGCCACTTCTGTGTACACTTTAGACATCTGATTGTGATAATAAAATGACAGCCACATAATGCA
Organism: Protopterus annectens; assembly: GCF_019279795.1. Classification (NCBI taxonomy): domain Eukaryota; kingdom Metazoa; phylum Chordata; order Ceratodontiformes; family Protopteridae; genus Protopterus; species Protopterus annectens. The sequence goes on from NC_056747.1 coordinate 1,351,068,194, forward strand.
TTTCAACGTTGACAGAAACAGTAGCTACACCTTAACGTGTCCCAAACTGATTCACACAAATTACATTAATCATAAAAATCAAAATAATGAGCAAAGAACAGTAGTCTGTCTTTTTTTTGTCCACAGTCAGACCCAGAAATTATAGACAAATTTTCTGTGTACATCTCAGATATCCAACTCTCCTAAAATAAAAATAAATAAATTGCTCTCTAAACTTTACAGGAATCATTGACAAAGCCAAAAACAAACCAAGAAATGTAAGGAAAAATTCAGCACATTCTATGAAGAAGAGGTGTAGGACTTAGAGCAAAGTGGATGAGGAATGTTCCTTAAAATGAGGCATAGATAAAAAGTGCTTAGTATGTGATAATTTAACTGTTACAAGCCTGCTTGTTACATGTTACCAATTGATTTACTACAGTTCAGTTTCAGAGCAGAAGAGCTTTTTGAGGAGGGAGGTTCTCAACTTTGATTTAGAATGCCTTTTTTGTTGCCCAAAGCTACAGTTCTGCCTGTCACTTTATACATCACTAATATGACACATTGTTGAATGCAACACTATATTCTGTAGTCTTTGAACAAGCCATCTGAAACAACTTGAAATGGTGCAAAAATCCCTTAGTGGAAAAATCATAAAGTTGAAAAACTTCAACTATTTAGGAAGGCTATAGGAACCGTCATTATATTCTATTTTCTATAGGTTACTAAAAGCTGAATCTTGTGTGTGTGTGTGTGTGTGTGTGTGTGTGTGTGTGTGTGTGTGTGTGTGTGTGTGTGTGTGTGTGTGTGTGTGTGTGTGTGTGTGTGTGTAATTCACCATTAAGATTTAAACACAGTGGATAGGATTTTGATTATCTATCAAAATAATATATGTCTGAAAATATTTTTAGGATTGGAATTTTGAAAACTTGTGGCTGGCATTATTACCTTCTTTTTTATGGTGACGTGTAGCTATGAAACATTCTCAATCCGCGTGAGATTGAGATCAATTGTAATAGATCCATGCATGTACTTTTGTATGCACTGCAGAGATGGGCAGTCATCTGATGGACAGAATGACCACAGCTGCTTTTCTTGTAAAGGAGACAGTATAAGTCGTGTAAGGAGAGGTGTATTGTTAAGGGGTGACCTAACAGAGGGCTGCAGTCAATACTTGTACCAGATTCCTATCTGCTGGTTTGGGTTGAAGCTCTTTGATATCACTGATGAGGCCAACAGTGAAGAGAAACCATTCCAGTTTGCTACAGTTTTATCACTGAGGAATACTTAAACCATTCACAGCAAAGGCTGCCAAGTTTTATATCTCAGGGCACTATTTGTAAACATTGTGTCCTATAGTAGGTTGGTACCAAAGCCCTACATGATTCTTGGTGGTCTGGACATTTTATTATTTTTTGTATGGTAGCCCAAGTTTTACTTCTGACCTTAAGTGTTTGTTGCTACATTTTTCACTTGGTTATTTTTTGTTTTGAGGGCACCAACACACATGGCTGAAAACTTAGTTGAAGGACTTGAACTGGGCTATTGTCTGCAGACACCAGTTACTAGAACCATGAGAGAAAGGGTGAGAAGACTTGCAACTATGGATAATAATCCTCTCTTAAGAGTAAACCTATCATCTATGTCAACTGTATCCATTGTGGAGAATGTGGATGAAAATGACAATTTGCAATTTTTACAAATGATAGCTACACTGGAAAATGAACTGAAACGTTTGCAACGGCAACGGCTTCACCTGAAGGCTTGTCTCTATCATAAGGTAGTCCCGAGGGGAGTTTCTGTTTTATATATGGCCTATGGTGAAGCCGTTTCTGAATTGTCGGCACGTTGGCAGCAGATTAACTAGATACCGACTTCTCTTATATGCGATTATTGTTGGATTTTATTCTTACCGCATGAACATGAGTTTGTAAAATCCGTACAGAAGCGGCAAAAGGAGATAGAAAATTGATTCAGTAGTGACCAGTACCTTACCAAGCTAGATAATCTTCTGTGCACTGTTACAGTGTATGACTCCAAGCTACAGCAAATTAAAACAAAGAAATTGATGCAGGGCTACCGTGATTTCTCTATGGGAAACATCTTTGGCCGTGAAACAAGGTTATTAAACAGAACAATGATAACAAGAAAGCAGATTCCTTTGTACCACCTCTGAGTAACAGGGAGGGGTTAACTACAAGTATTTGGAATGAAGAGCAAGTAGTCACCCCCCCCATGAGATACATTGGATTCTATTGAGTTATCATCTACCTCAGCTGTAACAGATTCTAATGTGACAGTGAATGCAACCAATGGGCCTGGCCCGTCTATGGCAATGAGTAAAATGACAACAGACACGTTGAGATTGGGAGCCAGATCCAAGACTTGTGATCTGCCTAAGTTTTTTCCAAAACTTCCAGTTCCTGTAAGGAAGAAAACCCGTGAAAGGAGGAGCTGTTCCATCAGCAGAGGAGCAAAAAGAGGGAAAACCTCATTATGACTGAGAATACAGACAATATTGTTTCTAACATATCGAGTTTTGTTTTATCTGATGAGCAAATGTGTGCTTTAAACAGGGGTCTAACATCTGTGCCCAGTACAAGTTTTAGGTTTAGTGATGTATTAGACCTGCGTTTATTTGGAAGGACTATACAACTGAAACAGCTGTTTGGGAGTCATACAGCCATCAAACATGGTGACTTTAAAAAAACTAGTTTGTATATTCCCCCTATACAGCCAGTGACTAATACATTTTTAAAAAACATGTGAGGATGAGATAGCATGTCATTTAAATTCTAAACAATGGTTTAGATACCACAATTTAACGTTAGATGAAAGGAGGGCATTAGAATCATTAATGAATAATAAGGACATTATAATTAAATCTGCCGACAAGTGTGGAGCAGTCATAGTGATGAATTTTAAGTTTTACCAGGAACAAGTTATGGAAATATTAGGTGATGATTTAACATATTCCCACCTTACTCTAGCTAATGTTAGGATGCTCACTAATAATACAAAACATTATTTGATAGAACTGAAACACAATGTATTGTTAAATGAAGATGTGTTCAATTTTGTGTGGGTAGATTTTCCTGTTGTTCCATTATTTAAGACACTTCCTAAGATTCATAAGGATTTATACTCCCCTCAGACCAATAGTATCTGGAAGGGGATGGGCAACAGAGAATGCATCTATGTGGGTAGAGTCTAAGTTGAAACTGGTACTGGCATCCACCCCAAGAATTTTGAAGAACTCTGACCATTTTTTAACTTTCTTATATGACTATATAACAATATTTTTCTGTACAATGGTCATTATCAACAAATAAAAGGTGTTGCCATAGGTACTCCATGCGCTAATTCTTATGCAAACATGGTACTAGCTTATTGGGAAGAGAGGGTCATTTTCAATGCACAGCATGATTGGTGAAAGTGTCTAATATATTATGCAAGGTTTGTAGATGAGGTATTTATACTTTGGAATGGTACACATAATGAGTTGTCTATGTTTATTATTTATCTTGAATCCACCATGAATTTTTTTAAGGTTTAATGTTTCTTCATCAGATGTCGAGCTAGATTTTTTGGATGTGAGGTTGAAGAAGAGACAAGACAGAGTTATACAAACCTCCATGTTTAGAAAAACCTGTTGGAAGAACAGTCTCTTGTCGTATGACACTATGCACCCTAGGCATGTCTTTCTCAACATTATGAAAGGACTGACATACAGGATGTCAATACTATATACAGGAGATTTTGTATTTCATAAAGAAATTTAACTTTTGGCCACATTGTTTCAAGTCCAGGGGTTATAGTGGTGATAGCATTGAACAAGTTATTGGCACTAGTAATTTAGACAGATATACCAGGCCAATTCCCTGGTATCCTGATAAAGGACTAGATGTGGTAGGTAATCGGAAAAGGAAAGGGACAACAACAATAGTAAATCTTGTGTTATTTTAAGGTATAGTAATGACATAGGGGGTGTATGTAATGTTATAAGACAAAATTGGAAGATTTTGCTCACTGATGATAAACTCAGAAACGTAGTAGGAACCAGACTTTTTTTTTACCTTTAAAAGCAATAGGAATTTGATAGATTTTTTGGTGCATTGAAAGAGACCTTGGTTTGAATAATAATTTTAATTCTTTAAGACATGGAACTTTTGCCTGTAGACATTGCAAGGCATGTTTGATGATTATGAAACACAATGTTTTTATTCGTCCATTAACTGGTAAGAGTTATTCATCTAAGCATTATACAGACTGTCAAACCAGAAATGTGATATATCTGGCCAAGTGTAATGACTGCAATTCATTTTATATAGGTTAGATAGAATTTGACAACATCTTTCGGCTATACGTTTAAAAAATGTCCATAATGCACTGTACCAACAAATCAAGAATAACATGGGACATCATTTTGCTTTTTTTGGTTCTACAGGATATAAAAGCTAGTCCAAGTGGTGGCAATTTAGTAAATTTAACAGAACCCAATGAAACAAGATGGATAATTGAGTTTAGAGCTGATAGGATTCCAGGTTTAGATGGGCTTCTCCCCATAAATCCTGTTTTAAATGGCAGAGACCTCAATGCTGAAGTGCTATTGGTTCTTTTTTGTTTAAATGTCCATTGTTTTATTTTATGTGATATCTGATGAAGGGAATATATCCTGAAAGCGCTCATCCATTATCAAATTGTTGTTATTCAGCCTGTTTTGTTAAAGCCTGCTTGCTTTCAGCTTGGTGGTCTGGATATTTTATTGTTTTTTTGTATCGTAACATAAAATGTTAAAAGGTAATAGAATTAATGATAGTTAATGATGCTTCAGTGGGACAGTTTTAAGGGAGTACCTGATGGGGCATAGAATTATTATATGGGACAAAGCATAGTACATTCCTGAGTGTCTTGTCCTTTGGGTCAGATGTTAAACTGAAGGCCCATCTACTTGAGTTGGTGGTAGCTCAGGTGAATGTAAATGATCCCATTACACCCATCAAAAGAGTACAGGAAGTTCCCCAATGCCCTGGCCAAATTTCTCCTTGTAGTCGAAATACCACTTTGGGTTTACCCTGAAAGGAGACCACCAGGCTAAGGGAATTAACCTGGTCATAATAGGATAACTAAATAAATGTTAAGGAATGTTATTGAAAAAGATGGGGAAAACTGGGAGGAGTTATTGCTCTTTTTAATGTTTTCAGTCTGAGAGGTACCCCAAGCCTCTGTGCAATTCAATCTCCATGAATTCTGATATAGTAGATGAACCAGGAGGTTACTAGTTATGGTGAAAATGTCATATGTTAATACTTCAGTACTAGGCCAGCTGCCCTTGTTGGCCATTTTAAGCCTGGCCGAATACCCCAGGTGAGAATCAAACCTTGCACCTTGTGTTTGTAAGGTAAACACCTTAACCATTATGCCAGCCTCCCATGGGAGGAGGAGGAGAAACCCCCCTCAAATTGTGTTGCAGAATATTACAATGATCAACAGAAATGATTAAAAGGGGTGATTCCTATTATATGGGGGCAGCCAGGGAGGACACGAGCTAGTCATTGAGGAATTTATAACAGAAGTTTCTGGAATAAGGAGTTTTAAATGGGGGATTATGCTTTAGTTTTGGTCGTAACAACTGAAAACATATTTGTGGCCAAATCCGGCAACCATGTGAGGCACCTGAATGGATAAACTAGGTAAATTACAAACCAAGATAATCATGAAAGAAGTGTGTTGAGCAGGTTTACCAAAAAATGTCCGAGAGCCCTGACGGGACATGCACGTAAATGTGAAAAGAATAACACGCACAGGCATGGAACACCAGTAAGTGAGAGCCCTGACGGGACATGAACGTAAATGTGAAAAGAATAATACGCACAGGCATGGAACACCAGTAAGAAAAGTAAGTGACACCCACCTCCCAGATGGGCATGTCTCTGTCCTGTGAATCAGTGGACTGCCTCAGTTACGGGGCTATACTGAATGCACAAAACCCTTTTGAAACCACAGAAGCAAAAGGTTTAATAGTTCCTTCTGAGAAACAAAGGCAATATTTCAGAGTTGCCTAAGAGGGCTGCTCTTATTAAATACTGTATAGACACAATTTGGGGAAAATGTTAACATAAGACCTTACAGAGTAGCCAAAGCACAGAAACAAACTTTATGAGAGGTGGAAACAATTGCTGAAGCTAGAAGTAATCAAAGAACCAGGTAATGGTTGGGGGAGTCCTGTTGTATCTGTTCCAAAACTGGATGGTGCAGTCTGATTTTATAATGACCCCAGAAACCTCAACAGCATCTCAAGGTTTAACCACGACCCTCTGCATGGGGTAGATGAGCTGGTGGAATGGCCAGGGAAGGCTGAGTGTTTAACTACCCTGAATTTGACAACTGGCTACTGGCAGATCCCCTTAACTGATGAAGTTAAGGAAAAAATTGCATGTTCCACAGCAGATAGATTATTCTAGAATACCATCTTCTCATTCAGTCTCCATGAGGCCCTGTCCATGTTCCAGAAATGAATGGGCCATGTTCTGAAGCCTATCTAGATGATGTTGTTGTTTGTTCAGAAGAATAGGATTCTTACCTACCCAAGGTGCAAACAGTGCTAGATTAACCAAGACATCTGGGCTTACTGTCAACACCCCAAAAAGCAAGGTAGGAATGACTGAGGTAAAATACCTTGGATATGTTATCGAGAGAGGGGTTGACCAGCAACCCCCCAAAAAGATAGTGGCTGTGAAGGAGTGGCCTGTTCCCCAAGCAATGAAACAAATAAGACCTCTCTTGGGTCTTGTTGAATCTTATTAGAAATTTATTCCCAAGTTCACTTGCATTGCATCCCCCCTCATGAACATGACCAAAGGGAAGCTACCCAAATGGATCAGGTGGACACCAGAAATTGAAGAGGTATTTCAAAGACTTAAGCAGATCCTTTGTGATTAACCCAATTTTGGTGTCCACTGACTTCTCCTGTTCAATGCATGTACAGATACTTCAGGGATTATATAGAAGCTTATTTCAAAGGTAGGATAACCTTTGGGAGAAGTATTTATACCACCATCAGGATTGTGCTGTAAGTTTAAGTCCCTACAGTAAGTATTTATTGTGGTTACAGTTTTAAAAACATCCAGGAGACCAAGCAGGACTGTGTTATTTACAGCCTTGTAAACCAAACAACAATCATTATGTTAAAGAGTCTTTAAGAGAGGGAATAAAGAAATAGAGATTTAATATGTTCCATAAAATTTGAGAAGCTCATGACCAAGATTTTCTTGGTGAGAAAACATGTTGGGCCATACATATGTTTGCCTAGATACATACTAAAAGGGGCATTATATTCTAATATGACTCACAGGTTCATAAGTTGTTACTAGGCTAACGACCAGTCGGGCCCTTACAAGCCTAACCATGCACCCCAAACCATTTGGGTCCTAAATACTATGGGTGTCTAAATGGGGGGTGTCATTAAGGAGGTAAGTAAAGATTTTTAGTGGGATGTTCGTTAGAATAACACTTTTCTAATTGACAGCCTCTGTCCATAAAGGACATGGGGGCCAGATCGGGAGTAAATTTACAATTTCCCATCCAGTTGTCAAAGTTTTATTTGAATAGGGTTAGGGATGAACTCTGTTTTACATGGATGGGGAGCCAATTCCATAGTGCAAGGATCCTTTAGGACACATATCTGTCTCTCCAGCACATTCTGTTTATGTCACAAATGAAGTTCAGATCCCTGGATCTAGTGTTTCTGGTGCTGTTTGTTTTGCACATCTGCAACAGATCCATCAGGGCTGGGTCTGAGGAAGCCCTGTAAGCCAGGCAAGAATCCCTTCTCAGTAGCCTGTAGGAGACTGAATACAGAGACAGAGCCTTTAGGTGGTCAGTGTAGGTATTCATGCCCTGAATTCTCCTGGTGAGAAACCTTTGTGGACTTTCTAACTGTTGGAAGTGTCCAGTTAGATACATGCCAAAGGGGGCATTGTATTCAATGATAGGTCTTATAAGGGATGAACATAGTTGTACTATAACTTCCTTGGACATGGATTTCATACCCTTACCTATATGTCGGGTACCATAGAAGGATTTTCTTACTATCTTAGCTACATGTTGGTGAAAGGCCAGATTGATGTCTACATATATTCATACATTCCTTACTACTGGGTTGAATCTTAGGGGTGTTTTACTGACAGAGAAATTAACTTGGGTTGACAGTTTCCCTATGGGCACTATAATGCATTGTTTGGCATTGAGTTTTAGGCCATGGCTTTGGCAAAAGTCATTTACCTGTGTTAAACCCTTTTGCAAGATGTTGGTGTCTTGGGGGGAATGTATAATAGCTTGCGATTTACAGTAATCCACAAACTTGGTGAGCCAGAGGCCTTGAACATTAGCCTTGACTTCAAATAAGTAGATGACAAACAGGAGCCAGCCCAGCACGGACCCCTGGGGTACTCTTCTGGTGACTGGTCTCTTTGTGGAGGTGGTCTCATTGATCCTGACTTCATGGGTCCTGTCTATGAGCCAGATAGCAATCCAGAGAGTTATACAGGGATTTATGCATAGCTCAGAGAGCTTGTCAAGAATGCCTGAGTCAGATATTACACTGAATGTCTTGGCTAGGTCAAGATGTCCAGTACGCACTGTTTTACCTTTGTCTATTGCCTTGGTGACCCTCTCAAAGAAATCTACCAGGTTAGGTAGGAATGATCTTTCCTTAATTAAACCAAACTGGGATGGATCCAGTGTCTCTAGGTTGCCAATGTCCTTGTTTATCATTTCCATGATAATTAGTTCCATGGCTTTGCATATTAGGCTTGTTAGACTGATGGGTTTGTAGTTCTCTGGGTCAGTTGATGGTCCGCTTTTGTGGAGGGGAATGACTGATGTGGTCCTCCATTCACTTAGAATATAGCCTGCTTCAAGGCTTTAGTTGAAGAGTGCCTCAAGTGGTCCTGATTGGTCATTACTTAGACTGTTCAGAATGTAACTGGGGATGTTGTCAGTACCCACAGAGGTGGTGTTCTTGGCTTTAGTGTGTGTTGCCAGTACCTGGTCCCTGTTAATAATTAGGGGAAGTATGTTGGAGGGGATTTTACCTGGTGGAGCTGGGGGGGGGGTGCTAAGTTTGATCTGAATTTATCAGCCAGTAGACTTGCTATGTCACCCTGATCAGTGAAGGTGGTACCTTTAACCACCAGTTCAGCACACTGAGGTTTCAGGTGTAGCTAAAGAAGGCCCTGTGATTGCTCTTAACCTGCCAGGCTATCCTGACCTTGTTACTGGCATTGTTAGGCTTAATTAAACCTCTTGTTTAGTTGTATAAGAGAGCACTTGGGCTTAATTAACCCTCTTGTTCAGTTGTATAAGAGAGCGCTTGGGCTTAATTAACCCTCTTGTTCAGTTGTATAAGAGAGCGCTTGGGCTTAATTAAACCTCTTGTTCAGTTGTATAAGAGAGCGCTTGTCTTTAACGGCTGACCTTGTTACTGGTGTTGTTGGACTTAATTAACCCTCTTGTTTAGTTGTATAAGAGAGCGCTTGTCTTTAACGGCTGACCTTGTTACTGGTGTTGTTGGACTTAATTAAACCTCTTGTTCAGTTGTATAAGAGAGCGCTTGTCTTTAACGGCTGACCTTGTTACTGGTGTTGTTGGACTTAATTAAACCTCTTGTTTAGTTGTGTAAGAGAGCGCTTGGGCTTAATTAACCCTCTTGTTCAGTTGTATAAGAGAGCGCTTGGGCTTAATTAACCCTCTTGTTCAGTTGTATAAGAGAGCGCTTGGGTTTAATTAACCCTCTTGTTCAGTTGTATAAGAGAGCGCTTGGGCTTAATTAACCCTCTTGTTCAGTTGTATAAGAGAGCGCTTGGGCTTAATTAACCCTCATGTTCAGTTGTATAAGAGAGCGCTTGGGCTTAATTAACCCTCTTGTTCAGTTGTATAAGAGAGCGCTTGGGCTTAATTAACCCTCTTGTTCAGTTGTATAAGAGCGCTTGGGCTTAATTAACCCTCTTGTTCAGTTGTATAAGAGAGCGCTTGGGCTTAATTAACCCTCTTGTTCAGTTGTATAAGACAGCGCTTGGGCTTAATTAACCCTCTTGTTCAGTTGTATAAGAGAGCGCTTGGGCTTAATTAACCCTCTTGTTCAGTTGTATAAGAGAGCGCTTGGGCTTAATTAACCCTCTTGTTCAGTTGTATAAGAGAGCGCTTGTCTTTAACGGCTGACCTTGTTACTGGCGTTGTTGGGCTTAATTAACCCTCTTGTTTAGTTGTATAAGAGAGCGCTTGTCTTTAACGGCTGACCTTGTTACTGGCATTGTTGGACTTAATTAAACCTCTTGTTCAGTTGTATAAGAGGGCGCTTGTCTTTAACGGCTGACCTTGTTACTGGCATTGTTGGGCTTAATTAACCCTCTTGTTTAGTTGTATAAGAGAGCGCTTGTCTTTAACGGCTGACCTTGTTACTGGCGTTGTTGGACTTAATTAAACCTCTTGTTCAGTTGTATAAGAGGGCGCTTGTCTTTAAGGAGTTGCTTTTCTTGATTTTGTCCATGATTTTCCTTCTCTTATTATATACCCTGTTTAGATGTGGATTCCACCAGTGGGGTTTGTTTTTAGTGTGTGTTTTGTGTTTACCTCTGTTAGGTACTGCAGGTCTATGTTATATCATTGAACGGCCACATTGTCGAATATCATCTTGTCAAAAATGCACACCGTAAAACCCCTCCACACATCTCCCCACTAATTATATATACCAACTCCGAGATCAGATCACACTACAGTGGGAAAAGGGAACATTTCCTGATCCTTATTGTAATGCAATCTCAGTCAGAATGGTTTGATGGCCTGCATTGTCGATGAGATGGTATGTTCGACAATGTGGCCATTTGATGATATGACATAGACACGGGTACAGTAACCTCCATGCAGCCATTCACATGTCTGTATAAGGTCTCTGTGAATAATTCTACATAGGTTCTAGTGGTATCGGTGTTATGAGGAGCCTTGGATTTTGTCAAGCTGTCACTTAATAGGATGTAGTTTGCCTTAGAATAGTTTCTATCTGTTACTAGTTTTGCTGTGTTCACTGTTTTTTTTTTTAACTGCAAAAAAAGACAGGTTTGTGATTCAACCTCACTCATAAGGACATGACATTTGGGGCAGTACAATGATACCACTTGTTGGTGAGTACCAGATCCAGTATGTTTCCTTCTCTGGTTGGAGTGTACACTATCTGTTCCAGGGTTTTTGAGTTAATGAAGTCCAGGAAGCATTGTGCCTTTGAGGTTGAGGCAGTCTAAGTTTCTAAGTCTACAGAGGGGTAGATAAAGTCACACATTAATAGGGTGTTTGGTTGGCTTGTGAGTACCTCTAGAATTTTTCAGTAAGAGTTGTGAGACTCTAGGGGCATAGATGGTGACCTGTAACCAACCAGGATATGGTGATATGGTAAGGGACCTTATCTATGGTGACTTGCAGGTGGATGAGCTGCATGGTATCATCCTGTTTAACCAGCCTGGAGGTATGTTTGTTGCCGGCATAGATCAAGACACCCCCACCTTTGCCTCTGTATGTGCTGCTATTGCTCTAAATGTGGAATGCTATGTAGCCTTGTACTGCAAGAGTACTTTCTGTGGCTTCAAACCATGTCTCAGTCACAGCACAGATGTCTACATTCTCCAGAGTGAGGGGGCTTGAAGGGTGTTGAGTTTTTTGTCTGGGTTTCTAGCATTCAGCAGTAACACCTTAAGATTACTTGGAGAGTTTTTCATATGCTGAGCCTGATAATGGAGGAGTAGAGCAGGACTGTAACTTCCTTGGACCTGGAGAACATACCTTTAGTAATTAGTTGGCCTAGGTAAAAAGTATTTCCTAATGACAGCTGATACAAAGGGGTTTAATGAGAGTTCATTGTCCATAAGCATGTCCAAGTCTCCAATGACAATATACATTTTGAGGAAGTGTCATTTATGTAGTAGATTCAGGGATTTTTTTTTTGTTTCAGAAAAAGTACAATACTACATTTTTGCAATAAGCTTTAGCCTACACTCCTGACGACATGAATGTGTATAGGTAAGGTCCTTTTGGGGGATATGGCTATAAATGGAGTGTTGGTGTCAGCAGCAAATTTGCAGTTATCAGCAAACTTAGCTAGCCAGAGACACTTGATATCAGCTATGATGTCAGTGAAGCACATGCCAATGAGTAGTGGTCCCAGAACAGAACCGGGGGGACACCACTGCAGACAAGCCACTCAGGGGAAA
>NC_056747.1:1351085432-1351095432 GCF_019279795.1 Protopterus annectens
AGCGGCGCCCTAGGCGGCCACCTACTTGGCCTATGCCTAAGGCTGGCTATGGATGTACTCTTGATAAGATGGCTAGATGCATGGCTTACAAATAGGACATTGCAAGTATCATATAACAACTGGACAGATGAAATTCTTGCTTACAGTCAGGGTGTCCCACAGGGCTCTGTCCTAGGCCCTTACTTGCTTAGATTTCAAAGGTATCTTTTTCATCTGAGGTGTTCTACACTCTGTATGCAGATGATCTGAAATTGGGTAAACTGATTACATGTGTTACAGATAAGACATATTTGCAGAAGAACTTGACTACATTGACCCTTTTGGCACAGGAGAATAATATGCTGATAAATACATGAAAACCTAAGCATATGAGATTTGGGAGACATAAACTGAAAGGTGAATATTTAATACAACACACAGTGATTGAAACTATAGACTCATTTAAGGACCTGGGTATATGGGTAGATTCAGCTATGAATTTTTCTAATCCTATCAACCAATTGGTTAATGACAGTTATAGAACTATAGGTTGTATAAAAAGATTTATAAAGTCTAGTAAATCAGAAATGATGATGTCACTCTTTGTTAATTACACTAGACCCAAACTTGTGTATGGAATAACAATATGGAAACCCTATAAGAAAACAAGCATGAGTAAACTGGAAAAAGTACAGCGGAAATATACCAAGGGCATCCATGGATGTGAAAATTTAAGTTATTATGAAAGACTAAAATATCTGAACTTGTACAGTGTCTGCTATAGATATATAAGAGAAGATCTTAAGAGCTGACCCAATCATTTGGGATTTGGGAACTTATGTGGACAATGACCTAACTTTTGACCAACATGTCCATTGTTGTAAGAAAGCCCTTCTATATGGCGCAACTTATAAACAAAGGGTTTGTGTTGTGCGTAGATCTAGGGATGTAATTATCCCCCTTTACTCAGTCCTCGTTAGGCATCCTTTGGCATATATTTGTCTAGACACATGCAACAAATGGGACTTCCACAGAGACACCTTACTAAAAGGATATAAGGCCTAAACCACATATCCTACATGGACTGACTCAAAACACTGTCACTATACTTGGTATCCTACAAACCGATAAGAGATGGCACGTGTCTGGTATACAAGGCATCCTTTGACCCATTACTGATGGATTTACTGTACATCAGCAAGTCAGATGGCATCAGAAATACTCAGTCTAGGGATCTAAACCTGTTCTGCAACAAAAACGTTTGGGGGGCAGGTATATCTCTCAGAGGATACTGCTGATGGGAAGAGACTCCCCATCCATATTCAAGTGCAACTTAGAACTATGGATGAAAAACAGAAACAGAAAATTTATCCCGGGACTGCTCCCCTGTACTACTAATGGGTAGAGACAGCTCCGAAGTGCTTTATCTTATTCATGGGTCCCCACAAATTATGAATGGTATTAGGGACTGCTCCCTGTACGACTAATGGGTAGAGACAGCTCCGAAGTGCTTTATCTTATTCATGGGTCCCCACAAATTATGAATGGTATTAGGGACTGCTCCCTGTACGACTAATGGGTAGAGACAGCTCCGAAGTGCTTTATCTTATTCATGGGTCCCCACAAATTATGAATGGTATTATCCTAGTTATTCTCAGTAGGGGTTATAGGTAATTATCGACCATGGGATGGGTAAGGCCAATCCAGAACCAAATGGAGTAGGTCATTTCAAGCACAAAATAGGAAAATGGCTAGGCTTAACATGGCCTGCAAAGGCAGATAGTAATGTGATACGGACCCATGTGTATGTATATAAACAGATAGACTAAGAGAGACAGAGAGAGAGATACAAAGTAGAAGATGCCATCATTGTGGCAATTAATCTGTTTGAGGACAACTGCTGTATGCAGCAGGGACCAGACTGCGTTGTGTACGGTCTAGTCTTGTCACAGGATGCAGACACTGTACTGAGATTAAAATCAAGCTGTGACCTGTGACAGCCAACTCAGACTGACAACTGGGGCTGGGTAAAAGGCTTTGAATAATATGTTTGTAAGTATAAAAAGTACATGCCCTCCCCTGCTTTATATTATGTATGAAAAGTAAGCTAGCAACACGTCTGTATGAAGTTAGGGTCTATGTTTAACAATCGAACGGAATGTTTATCGAACAGCTGTTCATTATACATAGACCATTGAAACTTGTCTGCAGGGAAAGGCATCCCCAGTTGTCAGTCTCAGGTGGCTGTCACAGGTCACAGCTTGATTTTAATCTCAGTACAGTGTCTGCATCCTGTGACAAGAGTAGACCATATACAAAGCAGTCTGGTCCCTGCTGCATACAGCAGTTGTCCACGAACAGATCAATTGTCATAATGATGCATCAGCATGCAGGACTGACTTCATGCAAACCAAGCTTATTTCCCTTGTTTGCGACATCATTACATTTGAAGAGTGGGACTGTTTGATGTTTGGTACTATGTGCTCTAAAGAACTTATCTGCACTGGGTCATGCTTGAAGTACTCACATAACATCAGCAGGTCTTCAATTCCCCAAAAGAAAAACAATAAATAACTGTATTTTCAGTGGGATGCCTCAGCTTCCACCTTTATTTATTCCTCAGCACTTGGAGTTAGCTATTTATCAGTTTCATTAGTGGTAAGCCAATATCCCTCCTGTAGGCCTGCTAGGGGCAACTTTTCTTCACAGCTAAAACCACACGAGAAGAGTGCATGTCACACAAATTTTGAAATAACAGCATTTTTCTGTGCTGCCTGATTCATTTGGCTTCCTTATATTGCCCAATAGTTTATGCAAACTCTACTTGGATCATTTCCCAGAAATCCCCCACCCATTAGTGAACAGTATGTATTCATCATCATGTGAGTGCAAAGATTAAAGTTTTTTTAACTGACTAAAAATGTCTCAGCATTAATTCAGACCCTAAGGCAGAACAAATTTAAGTCAGTTCTATCTTAATATACAGTAATGTATAATCGTTAGTAGAAGTTTGCTCTAACCACATAGCTGTCAGTGTGGCTATGTTGATAGCACATTTTCATTTATTCAAAGCGTTTGGGGTTTGAGTCTCATCATGGATTTGAAATTATTTATTTTAATACCTTCATTCGATACCGTGCAGCCTGAAGAATCCTGCCTTTCTAGTTTCCCTAATCCGTTTTTCTTTTTCTTGGCCTCTTTGACACGTCAGCCAACAGTAAACTTGAGAGTCACTTGCTGTGGCCTTTCATTCATGGCTAGTTCATTTTTTTCCATACTGTCCTAATTCCCAACCCTTATATGGCTACACAGAACAGTGCTCAAGTGACAATCATGGGAAGCTAGTGTAAGCTTACATTTCACTGACCCACTGCAAACCAGTTGGAAATAAAAATAACAAGTCAATATTCACAGGGACAAAGACATTTCTCAGCACATTTTGTAATGTGTCTCTTCTTACAAAACTGATACACATAACTACTTTACACAAAGTGTTACATATAATACTCGAAGATACTCTTTACGTACGAAATGACTGGCAAAATGTTAATGTTCTCACAACATCGATTCTGTGTAAGGCACTTGAATCGTTTAATTACGTAGAGCACAGATTGTTTTACATGAGCCATCCCCACAAGTCTGAAAGATATTTGAGAACTGAAATACATACAGGATCAAAAGGAGGGATAGTTTTTGTTTTCATTTACAAATTTAAGGCCCAAGCAGGTACTACGGAATGTATAGAAAGTCTAAGGTGAAGAATCCCCTTGAGCTGTTGCATTATTGCAGTGAACCAAGAACCAAGAAACTATATTATACATAAACACACGCACACACATTCTCTCGCTCTCTCTTTCTCGCTTTTTCTCTAAACAACTCACTTAATCCCTGTTAAAGGAATATTTGCAGTCAGTGAGCTTACCTGGTTAATAAATAAATGAAATGAAATAAAAAATAACAGAAACAGTAAATAGCCGAACACTGATGGATGAATATGGATTAATAAATCAGACCAACATTAAAGTATTTATACTGGATAACCCAAGGAAATGGGTAAACAACTATTTTTTTTATCCTTTGTTTTACAAGAGACAAAGCCTTGTCCATTGTGAGAGGTACGATTATCCAGTGTTTTTTAAGCTTTCTTTCAAATGGACAAAACATTTGCTGAATGGCACTGGTTATTATGAATTTAATTGAAATCCTTTAGGCTGTTAGATCCAGAACCTTGAAATTTAGATGAAGAATTTTGCTGTGCTGCTGAGACCAAGTGTGTTTTACGGAGCTAAGATTATTAGAGGAATCACCAATATTCAAGTTCTAAGAGTGGATGAAGAATTGCCAACTTGAAGTTAGGAGTATTATGTTTTTATAGGATCATGGGATGTTACTAGGGCCCTTACAAGCCTAGCCAAGTTCTGCCTACTCGTTTCACTTTCAATAGTACTGTGAGAATCAGTCATGGAGGTGGAGAAGCAGACATAAGATCTTAAAACCAACTGAATGGCAATGTGTTTATCCTATAGGAGTGGCAGGAGTGTGCAGTTAGAACTTGTCTGATTGAATACTGCTGAAACAGGGCTCAGGTTTCAGCTTTTTTATTGGTTAATTGGTTAATTTGTTTAAATCATTTTCTCTTGTTTGCTACTGTTATATTTAAGTGTGTATCTGTTCTCTTGTGTTAAATCGACCTAAACAGAGTTTAAATATATTTTGCATAGTCTGGTTACAGGTTTTGCTGTATCCAGATCTGTTTGTGTGATTCCTATGTTTTCTGCTACTCCATCTTGTGTTGGCTAGGGCCTGCCTGCACTTAGTGAGAGTAAGTGAACTGGTTGGAACTGGTCTGGCATAGGGTGTTGAGCTAAGAGCTCAGGGACAAGGGCTGATTGGTCAGTTCCAGTGTTTCTATTTTACTTTTGTTTTTGTGGTATTTAAACCCAGCATTTGCATGGATTTGTGCATGTTTGTCCGTCGTGCACTGCAACTGCGCTGTTTTAACCCTTTGCGAAGTATCTCAGTTGCATTTTTCCCTTACCAGCACTCCCTTGCCTGCAGTTACTGTACTGATTTCATCCAGCCTTACTCAAACCTATAAGTACTCTCCTCAGATTGTACCCACTCTACTATCCCTGACCTCTCTTCCACAAATTCTGATAACTATGGATGGACAATTTCCTATGATTACTCCTGCTAGTCTGGTTGATATGGGAATCCTGGGACAGTGTAGCAACTGCCTTATGTACACAGACAACCCTCTACTACTACAGCCTAGGAACACAATATGTGAGAGATGCAATTACATTAAGAACCTAGAATCCTTGCTGTCTCAGTCACAAGCCAGTACATCTGGCACTGAGAAGATTGTCTGTACAAACACTATGAACACCACACCTCTAACACCACCCACATCTGTACAACACACTCCTACATATGCAGGGGTTCTCAACAAAAACTTTGCTAAACAAAAGAGACCTCTGAAGCAAAAACACACACACACATCACAACCCACTGCACCAAGCATCACACATAGTACACACATCTGTGTCTCACAGCCTCTAAGACCCATCCACAAATCCAACATACTAGTCAAAGGAGACTCTATTGTGAGACACACAGATGTGCCCCTCACCAGGCTAGACAAGGAGAAAGTCACAGTAAGTTACTTGTTAGGTGCTAGAATCTGCCATATCACTCATGCACTCAAGCCTGTTAACAACAGGTACTGTTATGACTGTCAGAGTCCATGTTGGTGTGAATGACTTGAGACGTACCTCTCTGGACTATATGAAGAGAAACATGATTGAGCTCACTGAATATGTATCCCAGGCAGGTATGTCCCTAGCCTTAAGCAACATCCTACCATCACACAGAGTGATGCCTCAATACAAAGAAAATGATTGACTTTAATAATTGGCTTAGTTTCTGGTGTCATTCCAAGGGGATCCTGTACTTGACAGCCTGGGAGGACATGATTGACAGACCACGATTCTTTGCCAGAGATGGCCTTCATCTGTCTCCCCTGGACTTCAGGCTTTTGGCAAAGGCTCTTGCCACCCCCATAGTGCCTTTTTTAGGCAAAGTTATGAGCACAAAATTACCAACATGAAAATTTCTTCTAAACAAAATTTAAAGGTCATGCTGCTAAACGGTAGGAGTCTTAGCATGAAACTGCACTCATTGCAAGCATTCCTTGCCCTAGACAATGCTGACATTGGTGCAGTCACTGAAACCTAGTACAAAGCTGCGGAGAGCACCCCAGCCTTACCAGGTTACTCATCCTATCATACTTTCAGACCCCAAATGGAGGGCTACAAAGCCAAAGGAGGTGGAGTTCAATATTTATCAAAGACATACACACCTCCAGGCTGGTCAAACGGTATGACACACAGGAGACACTCCATGTGTAGTTAACTGTTGACAAGACACCTATTTAAATCATAGCTAGGTACAGACCTCCAACCATAACTCAGGACACCCACTCTACTTATCTGGACTTACTTGAATCCATCAAGACTCAACCCGCTACCCTGATCCTGGGTGACTTTAACTACCCAACCATAGAGTGGAAGACCTATTCAAGCCCAAACATGAATGCCCAGAGATTCCTTAACTTTGTCAATACCAATGCATTGGATCAGCTGTTCAACACCCCCTACAAGAGGTGAAAATATCCTGGACCTGGTCCTAACCAACATGAGTAGCCACCGTAGCACCCCCACAGTGTCATCCTCTTTGGTAAGATCCGACTGTAAAGAGATCACATTTGAAGTCACCATCTCCCCTGACCACCCCCCACCCCTTGTCAGGGTCAAACGAAAAAAAATTTCCAAAGTTGACTACAATCTCCGCAGAGCAGTTATAAGCAGCTTCACAACCACTGTCCCTTCAGTTGGAACTAGCACTAATGTCCAAGCCTACACCCAAAAATTATATGAGCACCTACATAGCTGTACAAACTCAGCAATACCTGACAGGACCAAATCATCTTCCTCAAGGAACCTGTCTGGTGGACAGCAGCAATAAGTAAACTCTATAATAAAAGGAAAAAAGTGCTGTCCAGGACCAAGAAGGAGCAGGTGCCAAGTTGGAAGCAATCTTTCCTTTGTCTGAACAAGCAAATAAGGTCACTGGTGAAATCCCCTAAGGCTAACTTTGAGTCCAAATTAGCCACATCCACTAAGGACAATCACAAGGCCTTCTTCACATATGTCTGCAATCTCAAAGGTAACACCTAAATCTGCTCTGAACAGGTGGTCAATAATACCATATACACAAATGCCATAGACATAGGGCATACAGGTTCAGTGAAAACTTCACCCCCCGTCCCCCCCATCAGTAAACCAGAACACCCCAGCACCTACCCCCCCTGCTGATTACCTGGGAGCAGGTCCTTAATGCCCTTTCAAAGGCAAAAAAGGGAGTCTGCAAGTAACCCGATAACATCCCTAGCTGTATCCCACATGAACTCAGACAAGAGCTGTCAGCTCCATTAGACACCCTATTCAACCAAAGCCTGAGCACCGGCTTTGTCCCAGCTGAATGGAGGACAGCCACTGCCATCCCTCTACACAGAGGTGGAGCGTCCACTGACCCAGACAATTATCGTCCCATCAGTCTATTAACTAGCCTGATCTGCAAGGCCATAGAATGCATTATCATGGACCTTATAAACAAGGACATTAGCAGCCTCCAAATGCTTGACCCCACACAGCTTGGTTTTGTCAGAGGGAGATCATGCCTGTTAAACTTGGTTGACCTCTTTGAAACAGTCACCAAAGCCATGAATGAGGGGAAGATGGTGCCTTGACCTAGCCAAAGCCTTTGATACTATTCCCCACTCAGGAATAATAGATAAATTCTCCCAGCTAGGCATCAACCCGTATGTTACCAGATTAGTAGCCAACTGGCTCAGTGATAGAACCCACTCAGTCAAAGTAGGGGAAGTCACCTCTAGTAGTAGACCCGTAATGAGTGGTGTACCACAAGGATTAGTCTTGGGGCTTCTACTGTTTGGGATACACTTTTCTGAGGTGCAAGCCAAAACCAGTGGTCTGTGGCTGTTCAAGTTTGCATATGACTGCAACTTGCCGCTGTCTTAAATTCCGCTAGTGAAGTGAACATCCTCCAAGAGGGCCTTACCCAAACTAATGACTGGTGCCAGAAGTATAGCCTCAAACTGAATGCCAAGAAATGCATCATTATCCCCTTTGAGGAAAATGGCATCCCACTAATTATCACATTAATAACAACGTGCTAAGCATGCAATCAGTCGTGAGGGACTTGGGCACCCGGGTTGATGGCAACTTCACTTTTGACCACCACGTTGCCTCCGTTGTACGTAAGGCTTTCTACATGGCCCACCTCATAAATAAGAGTATTTCATCCAGGAACAAGGAGCTCATAATATCCCTGTACTCCTCCCTTATCAGACCCATTATCAAGTACAATGCCCCCCTTCAGCATCTACCTTGCCAAGCCCATGCAGCAGTTGGAGAGACCACAGAGGTTCCTGACCAGGAAAATCCAGGGTCTCAAATGCCTATCCTATACAGATAGGCTAAAAGCCCTGTCCCTCTACTCAGTCTCATACAGACTGCTCAGAGGTGACCTGTGTCTGGCATACAAAGCCATCTCAAACCCAGCCTTGATGGAGTTGCTGCATATCTGTAAGACAAACTCCACTCAAGCAAACTACATGCAAGGCCTTAACCTGGTCTGTGGCATTAATAGAACTTGGTGGGATAAATTTGTGTCCCAAAGACTCCCCCATTTGTGGAATAGACTCCCTCTCCATGCCAAACAGAGTACCTCTCTAGCCATCTTTAAGAGGAACCTGGATGACTGGATGGGAAACACAAAATACACCCCTGGGATCCCACCTGTGTCCCTGCTGGACAGGAGAAACAGGTGCTGACTTTGAGGGAACATGGGCAAAATTCTTGGCTAGGCTAATAAGGGCCTCTGGGCCAATAGCCTAGTATCATCCTATGAACCTATAAACTTGGAGCAGACAGAAGGAAGCTGGTGATGCTAGTCAGAGGCAAACAGATCCTCCTGGGGTTGGCTCAGTGTCTGTGCTGTATGTGGAACATGGCTTTGTCCATTTGCCACTCATGAACCATTGAAGGTTATTAGTTCTGATCACCTGTAAGATTATGCTCTTTGTTTTGAATACAAAATCACCTCGGCATTAACAGTCCTTTAAATAGCTTATTCCCACACGGTGACAGCAGGTCAGCAGGGAGGATAATCATCAGTCCATTCATTTGCTGACCCACCACATTATCATTGTGCCATCTGTACCAGCGTGTGCAGTCCCTGCTTTTAAAGCTGATTGAAATCTAAGAGAACTATGTTCAGAGTGATGTCTTTTTGAGCTTAATGTAAAGCGTCATTTGAAGTGAAGGTCACCGCCTCTCCATATTTAAGTCTCCAAGATCAACTTCCCAGTCAAAATCAGAGGCAACTGTTTTCAGGATCGGATAGAGAATTGGAGGTACAAAAGGTGACCCTTCAGTGATGGCTGCTTGGTTATGTTACCACTTGAGTTCCTTCACCAGAGTGGGAAGAAATTGAAGAGCGTGTTGTATGAATTGCAAGGTCTGATTCCAAAGTCTGTTTGTACGGTAGTATCTGTTCTCCATTGTAATCATCTCATGTAACGTCAATTATCAGGTACCATAAGAATGGATAAGGTCATGTACCCTAGGGATGTTAGGAAAGGGCTTTCTGTGAGTCATTCTGGCTGAGAAATTTGAGAAAATAATTTCTTAATTTTTTGCATCCTTACATGATGAAGGGAAACTATTCAGGCTACTCTGTTCAGAATGGCTCCCAGAAATCTGTCCATATCAGAGTATGTCTAATTTCCAATAGCCAAAAGACATTAATAAACTGTAAAAGTCATTAGGGAGTTAAATAGAGTCTCCAAAAACTGCCTGTATCAGCCAGCCAGCCAGCTATGCATAGATGTGTACCTCTTGAAGCCTCATCCTTGTAAAGATTGGTCCTGTATACA
>NC_056747.1:1351097932-1351128318 GCF_019279795.1 Protopterus annectens
AGTCTGTGGTGCGACTCCAGTAGTGGCAGTATTGTGAATTATGCTTCAGGATTTGTGCTTCAGTACTTTTCCACTGTTTATATTCCAGTTTTGCTGATAAGAGTGTTATACTACGCTTATTATTCACCTGCTTTACTAGCTACCGATTTTCCCCTGTTCTTTGAGTCTGCCTCCTGCACTGAGACATTAAGCTAAAGTTTCTGAAATTCTAACCACAAGACTAGAGATCCAATATTGTCTTTATCTGATTAGATGCCTCTCTAGGAAGTCTGAAATGTGTAGCCGAGTAAGACAAAAACAAAAGGCACTGTGCAGAGACAAGCTTAGAGCAGCTAGTTTGCATGTTAAACAACACTACTGTCAAATCTTAGCACAATCTAACCTAGTCTGGTGCCAAACCCCAGAGACCACCCAAAGGGACCTCTGTATAACCGAGTCCATGACCTACAGTAGCCCACCCAAATAAAGATACAGAAACATGGATATGCAATTTCCAAATGTCTCTGTAGCCAGCTTGGTAGAAATTGTCTCATGTTCACAGACAACCATTTAATCCTTAAAGAAAGAAACACAGTATGCATGTACACAATTTCAGTGGAATCAAAAAACCTGCAAACAAACAAGGTTGTCAAGAATACACAAAGTACATCTACCACACACACAGTGTCCACCACAAACAGACCAATTTACACTGAGGGACTAAAAAGCAATCTTCCCAAACCTCATAGACCTCCTAAGTCTATAAATGGAAATGCCTGTCTTCAGCTGTCTGTAACATATTCACCAACAGCAACACCAAACACCATGCATGTACCTACACCTAGTGGAGCCCCAAGAGTAAAGCCCATAAAACAAGCAAACACATTGCCTATGACTCCTGTCATAAGGGACTCCACTGCATGACACACAGATGCCCCATTCACATGACTGAAAATGGAGAAGTTAATGGGCAGGTGCTTATCTGCTGCCAGGATCCACTAAGTTACACAGAAACGTAAGTCACTGCACCACATGTACCCATATGATTCTATCATAGTCCATGTGGGAGTTAATTTGGGGTTGGGAGGGTGGCCTAATGGTTAAGGTGTTTGTCTTACAAGCACAAGGTGCAGGGTATGAGTCTCACAAGGGATAATTGGCTAGGCTTACAATGGCTTGCAGGGGCAGTTAGCCTAGTACTAACCTATGAACCTATATTGACCTGAGACATGCCTCACTGGACTTGATGAAGACATACATTGCTGATCTCCCTGAATATGTGTCTCAGGCAGGTATATATGAAGACAGACATTGCTGATCTCTCTGAATGTGTGTCTCAGGCAGGTACATGTCTAGCAATGAGCAGCATTTTACCTTCACCAAGAGTGATGGCACAGTAAGAGCAATGATGACTGAGTTCAACAATTGGGTTAGTTTCTGGTGTCTTTCCAGGGGGATTCAATATTTATCAGCATGGCAGGACATGGTTAACAATCCACTTTTCTTCACAAATAATGATCTGCACCTGTCCCCCCAGACTTCCAAATATTGGCTAAAAGTGTATTCACCCCTTAGAGCCATTTTTATGCAATGCCAAATTAACAAACCTACCTACTTAGCAAATAAAACCCAAAGAAACCTGAAGGTGTTACTGCTCAATGCTAGGAGCCTTTACAAGAAACTCCAAATCCTCCAATGTCTCCTCACTCAAATATAGGCATCTGTGCCATTACTGAGACATGGTTTAAATCAGCAGGAAGTGTTCTGACAGTGCAAAGGTTTCAGTGCCTTCCACACATTTAGACCATCAGGTACACAGACAGGGACAAAAGGGGAGGAGTCTTGATTTACATGACCAACAAGTATACTTGTAGGTTGCTTTAAACAAGTCAATGTTCTAGAGTTTATCCATGTGCAAATCACCACAAACAAAGTCAAATACATATCTTAGCGGACTATAGGTCACCATCTATGCCCCAGGAATATCATAGCTCATACCTAGACCTACTGGAGACACTCACCATTAAACCAAATACCCTATTCATAGGAGAATTTAACTACCCCTCTATAGACTGGGAAACATACACTGCCTCAAACTTGTAGGCACAACACTTCCTGGACTTTATCAGCACAGTTACCCTTGACCAAATAGTGAACACACCCACCAGAGGTTCAAGCCTACTAGGCCTGGTACTCACCAATATGGGCGGGCGCTTTGCACGCCCCATAGTGACACATCCTCACTGGTGAGGTCAGACCACAAAGCTGTCTCCTTTGAAATAAACAAAAATCAGTTTAGTAACCCCTGCAAACCCTGCAATAGTTAGGAACTATTTCGAACCAAACTACATCCTATTAAGGGATAGTGCGTCAAATTTCAGTGTCCCTTCTAACCCTGAGTTCACAGCGACCTATACAGAATTGTTTACAGATACCCTTGTGCAACCATGTAAATATCTGTATACAGGCTAATGTACCAACTAGAAGTAAGCCAAAAATTAACTCTAAAAACAAACCACACCGGTGGAATCCTGTCCTTATTTGGGTCTATAACAAAAGGAAAAAAGCAGTAGCTAAAATTAGGAAGAGCATCTCCCATAATGCTAAGAACTCTCTAATTAAACTAACCCCCTCCCTTTTAACATTTTCACTAACACCCTCTATACTTCCACACAACGGGCCACCCTAACACAATACGTAGATGATTCCACTCTCATCTGCACATCTGACAACACAGCACACCTCCAAAATATTACTCAGGAAGCTTTAAGAGAACCTGAAATATGGCTTTGTAACTCACAACTCATGCTCAACCCCAAAAGACCAAACTACTACTTTTTTCCCTAAATCCTTTCCCTGTGAAAAAACTAAATTTAAAATCCTCTCTCGAAAATACAACCATTGAAGTGACTTCTGTTAGCAAACTGTTAAGGGAGATAGTGGTTGATAATCTTACATTCAACCTGCATATACAAAATTGCATAAGAAAAACTCATCAAAAACTAGGGATGCTTTACAGAGCCAAAAACGTTCTCATTGACACAACTAAAGCTACACTTGGCACTACTTATCTCCTCCCCACACTTCTTTATGGTGCCCCCATCCTTGCTAACCTCCAGGCATGACAAGCTACACTTGGCACTACTTATGTCCTCCCTACACTTCTTTATGGTGCTCCCATCCTTACTAACCTCCAGGCATGACAAGCTACACTTGGTACTACTTACCTCCTCCCCACACTTCTTTATGGTGCTCCCATCCTTACTAACCTCCAGGCATGACAAGCTACACTTAGCACTACTTATCTCCTCCCCACACTTCTTTATGGTGCTCCCATCCTTGCTAACATTCAGGCATGACAAGCTACACTTGGTACTACTCATCTCCTCCCCACACTTCTTTATGGTGCTCCCATCCTTGCTAACATTCAGGCATGACAAGCTACACTTGGTACTACTTATCTCCTCCCCACACTTCTTTATGGTGCTCCTATCCTTACTAACCTCCAGGCCTGACAAGCTACACTTGGCACTACTTATCTCCTCCCCACACTTCTTTATGGTGCTCCCATCCTTGTTAACCTCCAGGCATGACAAGCTACACTTGGTACTACTTATCTCCTCCCCACACTTCTTTATGGTGCTCCCATCCATGATAACCTCCAGGCATGACAAGCTACACTTGGCACTACTTATCTCCTCCCCACACTTCTTTATGGTGCTCCCATCCTTGCTAACCTCCAGGCATGACAAGCTACACTTGGTACTACTTATCTCCTCCGCACACTTCTTTATGGTGCTCCCATCCTTGTAAATCTCCAGGCGTGACAAGCTACACTTGGCACTACTTATCTCCTCCCCACACTTCTTTATGGCGCCCCATCCTTACTAACCTCCAGGCATGACAAGCTACACTTGGCACTACTTATCTCCTCCCCACACTTCTTTATGGTGCTTCCATCCTTGCTAACCTCCACGCATGACAAGCTACACTTGGCACTACTTATCTCCTCCCCACACTTCTTTATGGTGCCCCATCCTTACTAACCTCCAGGCATGACAAGCTACACTTGGTACTACTTATCTCCTCCCCACACTTCTTTATGGTGCTTCCATCCTTACTAACCTCCAGGCATGATAAGCTACACTTAGCACTACTTATCTCCTCCCCACACTTCTTTATGGTGCTCCCATCCATGATAACCTCCAGGCATGACAAGCTACACTTGGCCCTACTTATCTCCTCCCCACACTTCTTTATGGTGCTCCCATTCTTGCTAACCTCCAGGCATGACAAGCTACACTTGGCACTACTTATCTCCTCCCCACACTTCTTTATGGTGCTCCCATCCTTGATAACCTCCAGGCATGACAAGCTACACTTAGCACTATTTATATCCTCCCCACACTTCTTTATGGAGCTCCCATCCTTACTAACCTGCAGGCATGACAAGCTACACTTGGTACTACTTGTCTCCGCCCCACACTTCTTTATGGTGCTCCCATCCTTACTAACCTGCAGGCATGACAAGCTACACTTGGTACTACTTATCTCCTCCCCACACTTCTTTATGGTGCTCCCATCCTTACTAACCTCCAGGCATGACAACCTACACTTGGTACTACTTATCTCCTCCCAACACTTCTTTATGGTGCTCCCATCCTTGCTAACCTCCAGGCATGACAAGCTACACTTGGCACTACTTATCTCCTCCCCACACTTCTTTATGGTGCTCCCATCCATCCTAACCTCCAGGCATGACAAGCTACACTTGGCACTACTTATCTCCTCCCCACACTTCTTTATGGTGCTCCAATCCTTGCTAACCTGCATGCATGAAAAGCTGCACTTGGCAGTACTTATCTCCTCCCCACACTTCTTTATGGTGCTCCCATCCTTGCTAACCTCCAGGCATGACAAGCTACACTTGGTACTACTTATCCCCTCCCCACACTTCTTTATGGTGCTCCCATCCTTACTAACCTCCAGGCATGACAAGCTACACTTGGCACTACTTATCTCCTCCCCACACTTCTTTATGGTGCTCCAATCCTTGCTAACCTCCAGGCATGACAAGCTACACTTGGCACTACTTATCTCCTCCCCACACTTCTTTATGGTGCTCCCATCCTTACTAACCTCCAGGCATGACAAGCTATACTTGGCACTACTTATCGCCTCCCCACACTTCTTTATGGTGCTCCCATCCTTACTAACCTCCAGGCATGACAAGCTACACTTGTCACTACTTATCTCCTCCCCACACTTCTTTATGGTGCTCCCATCCTTACTAACCTCCAGGCATGACAAGCTACACTTGTCACTACTTATCTCCTCCCCACACCTCTTTATGGTGCTCCCATCCTTGCTAACCTCCAGGCATGACAAGCTACACTTGGTACTACTTATCTCCTCCCCACACTTCTTTATGGTGCTCCCATCCTTGCTAACCTCCAGGCATGACAAGCTACACTTGGCAGTACTTATCTCCTCCCCACACTTCTTTATGGTGCTCCCATCCTTACTAACCTCCAGGCATGACAAGCTACACTTGGTACTACTTATCTCCTCCCCACACTTCTTTATGGTGCTCCAATCCTTGCTAACCTCCAGGCATGACAAGCTACACTTGGTACTACTTATCTCCTCCCCACACTTCTTTATGGTGCTCCCATCCTTGCTAACCTCCAGGCATGACAAGCTACACTTGGTACTACTTATGTCCTCCCCACACTTCTTTATGGTGCTCCCATCCTTGCTAACCTCCAGGCATGACAAGCTACACTTGGCACTACTTATCTCCTCCCCACACTTCTTTATGGTGCTCCCATCCTTACTAACCTCCAGGCATGACAAGCTACACTTGGTACTACTTATGTCCTCCCCACACTTCTTTATGGTGCTCCCATCCTTGCTAACCTCCAGGCATGACAAGCTACACTTGGCACTACTTATCTCCTCCCCACACTTCTTTATGGTGCTCCCATCCTTACTAACCTCCAGGCATGACAAGCTACACTTGGCACTACTTATCTCCTCCCCACACTTCTTTATGGTGCTCCTATCCTTACTAACGTCCACGCATGACAAGCTACACATGGCACTGCTTATCTCCTCCCCACACTTCTTTATGGTGCTCCCATCCTTGCTAACCTCCAGGCATGACAAGCTACACTTGGCACTACTTATCTCCTCCCCACACTTCTTTATGGTGCTCCCATCCTTGCTAACCTCCAGGCATGACAAGCTACACTTGGTACTACTTATCTCCTCCCCACACGTCTTTATGGTGCTCCCATCCTTACTACCCTCCAGGCATGACAAGCTACACTTGGCATTTCTTATCTCCTTCCCACACTTCTTTATGGTGCTCCCATCCTTGCTAACCTCCAGGCATGACAAGCTACACTTGGCACTACTTATTTCCTCCCCACACTTCTTTATGGTGCTCCCATCCTTACTAACCTCCAGGCATGACAAGCTACACTTGTCACTACTTATCTCCTCCCCTCACTTTTTTATGGTGCTCCCATCCTTGCTAACCTCCAGGCATGACAAGCTACACTTGGCACTACTTATCCCCTCCTCACACTTCTTTATGGTGCTCCCTTCCTTACTAACCTCCAGGCATGACAAGCTACACTTGGTACTACTTATCTCCTCCCCACATTTCTTTATGGTGCTCCATCCTTGCTAACCTCCAGGCATGACAAGCTACACTTGGTACTACTTATCTCCTCCCCACACTTCTTTATGGTGCTCCATCCTTGCTAACCTCCAGGCATGACAAGCTACACTTGGTACTACTTACCTCCTGCCCACACTTCTTTATGGTGCTCCCATCCTTACTAACCTCCAGGCATGACAAGCTACACTTGGTACTACTTATCTCCTCCCCACACTTCTTTATGGTGCTCCCATTCGTACTAACCTCCAGGCATGACAAGCTACACTTGGTACTACTTATCTCCTCCCCACACTTCTTTATGGTGCTCCCATCCTTACTAACCTCCAGGCATGACAAGCCACACTTGGCACTACTTATCTCCTCCCCATACTTCTTTATGGTGCTCCCATCCTTACTAACCTCCAGGCATGACAAGCTACACTTGGCACTACTTATCTCCTCCCCACACTTCTGTATGGTAGTCCCATCCTTACTAACCTCCAGGCATGACAAGCTACACTTGGCACTACTTATCTCCTCCCCACACTTCTTTATGGTGCTCCCATCCTTACTAACCTCCAGGCATGACAAGCTACACTTGGTACTACATACCTCCTCCCCACACTTCTTTATGGTGCTCCCATCCTTGATAACCTCCAGGCATGACAAGCTACACTTGGTACTACTTTTCTCCGCCCCACACTTCTTTATGGTGCTCCATCCTTGCTAACCTCCAGGCATGACAAGCTACACTTGGCACTACTTATCTCCTCCCCACACTTCTTTATGGTGCTCCCATCCTTGCTAACCTCCAGGCATGACAAGCTACACTTGGTACTACTTATCTCCTCCCCACACTTCTTTATGGTGCTCCCATCCTTACTAACCTCCAGGCATGACAAGCTACACTTGGTACTACTTATCTCCTCCCCACACTTCTTTATGGTACTCCCATCTTTGCTAACCTCCAGGCATGACAAGCTACACTTGGTACTACTTATCTCCTCCCCACACTTCTTTATGGTGCTCCCATCCTTGCTAACCTCCAGGCATGACAAGCTACACTTGGCACTACTTATCTCCTCCCCACACTTGTTTATGGTGCTCCCATCCTTACTAACCTCCAGGCATGACAAGCTACACTTGTCACTACTTATCTCCTCCCCACACTTCTTTATGGTGCTCCATCCTTACTAACCTCCAGGCATGACAAGCTACTCTTGGTACTACTTATCTCCTCCCCACACTTCTTTATGGTGCTCACATCCTTGCTAACCTCCAGACATGACAAGCTACACTTGGTACTACTTATCTCCTCCCCACACTTCTTTATGGTGCTCCCATCCTTGCTAACCTCCAGGCATGACAAGCTACACTTGGCACTACTTATCTCCTCCCCACACTTGTTTATGGTGCTCCCATCCTTACTAACCTCCAGGCATGACAAGCTACACTTGTCACTACTTATCTCCTCCCCACACTTCTTTATGGTGCTCCATCCTTACTAACCTCCAGGCATGACAAGCTACTCTTGGTACTACTTATCTCCTCCCCACACTTCTTTATGGTGCTCACATCCTTGCTAACCTCCAGACATGACAAGCTACACTTGGTACTACTTATCTCCTCCCCACACTTCTTTATGGTGCTCCCATCCTTACTAACCTCCAGGCATGACAAGCTACACATGGTACTACTTATGTCCTCCACACACTTCTTTATGGTGCTCCCATCCTTACTAACCTCCAGGCATGATAAGCTACACTTGGTACTACTTATCACCTCCCCACACTTCTTTATGGTGCTCCCATTCTTGCTAACATCCAGGCATGATAAGCTACACTTGGTACTACTTATCACCTCTCCATACTTCTTTATGGTGCTCCCATCCTTGCTAACCTCCAGGCATGACAAGCTACACTTGGCACTACTTATCTCCTCCCCACACTTCTTTATGGTGCTCCCATCCTTGCTAACCTCCAGGCATGACAAGCTACACTTGGTACTACTTATCTCCTCCCCACACTTCTTTATGGTGCTCCCATCCTTACTAACCTCCAGGTGTGACAAGCTACACTTGGCACTACTTATCTCCTCCCCACACTTCTTTATGGAGTTCTCATCCTTACTAGCCTCCAGGTTCACTAAAATTAAAACTTGAACAATGCTATAACAAAGTTGCTAAATTTGCAACATATACCCCTTTCAGAACCCACCACTGTATAGCACTGAAAAGTCTAAAATGGTTAGAGCTGTCACATCAACTAACATATACACAGCTTCTTAACACCTATATAATTATCCAGCATCCATCTGCCTGTCCAGCACTGAAAACATTCTACATAACTGTGTTCCCAGTTGGTCATTGTGATCCAATGACCACAAACTCCTGTCTTTATACAAACCTAGCAGATCTGCTGGGCATTGTCTGTACTTGTATAAGGTTGCTAAGGCCTAGAACACCTTCATTGTATTCATCTGTTCTATACCCACCCTTTCATCTTTCAAAACCTCTCTGAAAGACTTCCTAGCTAAAATCTGTCTCTGTTCTTGCTCAAATCCAGGATAAATTATATCCCTAAATGTGAACAAGTACCTTTTCAATCATAGGCTCATAGGTTCATAGGTTGATACTAGGCTATCTGCCCTAGGGCATTTATAACCCTAGCCAGAGTGTGTTTGGCTTTCGCCACCCTTTTAGATTAGTTGACTGTGCTTCTGTATAGTAGGTCACAGAAGATAGCCCTTTTGAGGTTAGTTTACTGTGCCTCTGTCTAGTAGGGACACAGAAGAGATCCCAGGGGTAAACCTATGATCTCCCATCCACTCGTCAGGATTTCTCTTGAAGAGGGTCATTGAGGGACTCTGCCTAACATGGATTGGGATTTTGTTCCAGAGTGAGGGGAGCCTCTGGGATATGAATCTGTCCCTCCAGCATGTCCTATTTAATTCTGCGCTGAGTTTTAAGTCCCTGGAGCATGTAGCTATAAGGGATTTGGATTTCCTGAGGTGGAGCTTGTCCATTAATTCTGGGTTGGACATGGCTTTATACGTCAGGCACAGATTGCCTCTGAGTAGGCGGTAAGCAACTGAGTAGAGCTGGAGTTTCTTTAGCCTAACTGCATAGGGCATCTGTTTGAGTCCCTTGATCCTCTTGGTGAGGTACTTTTGGGGTCTTTCCAGTTGCTGCAGGTGTCGGGTAAGGTACATCCCAAATGGGACATTGTATTCAATTATGGGCCTGATGAGTGATGAGTAGAGGGGCACAATGACCTGTTTTGATCTAGATGTGAACCCTTTCATGATAAGGTGGGCTATATAGAAGGTCTTTCTAACCACTTTGGCAACATGATTGTCAAAGGAGAGATTGCTATCTACTTGAGTCCCCAAATTCCTAATTACTTCTTCCATACTTAATGGATTGCCACCTATGGGGATGACTATGCACTTTTTGGCATTTAGCTTTAGGCCATGGCTCTGGCACCAGTTATCCGTCTCTGTGAGACCCTTTTAGAGGATGCTTGTGTCAGTCGGCGAGTCGAGTATGGCATCCAGTTTGCAGTCATCTGCGAACTTGGTCAGCCATAGTCCTCCCATGTTAGCCTGTACCTCAGAGAAATATATACCGAACAAGAGAGGTCCCAGGACTGAGCCTTGTGGGACACGACTTGTAAGTGGTTTAGAGTCTGACATGGCACCTGCAATTTTGACCATGTGGGTTATATCCCTGAGCCAGTTTACAACCCATCCTGTGACATAGGGGTTGATATTTAAGCTGGTGAGCTTATTTATGATGTCCGAGTGGGGTATTGTGTCGAAGGCTTTTGCGAGGTCCAGGTAGGCTGTGTGGACTACCTTCTCTTCATCTATGGCCTTGGTGACTGTTTCAAAAGAAGTCGACCAGGTTGAAGAGGCAAGATCTGCCCTTAACAAAGCCGAATTGGGTAGGATCTAGTGTTTGGAGGTTCGCAATGTCTTTGTTTATGAGTTCCATGATGAAACGCTCCATAGCTTTGCAGACCAGGCTAGTTAGGCTTATAGGGCGATAGTTTCCGGGGTCCTTTGTGACACCACCTTTGTGGAGTGGGACCACTGTTGCTGTACACCATTCCTTGGGTATATATCCTGTAGTAAGGCTGAGACTGAACAGTGACTTTATGTGAGGGTTCAGCTCTTCTTGGAGTTCGTGTAAGAAGCAGCCCACGACACCGTCCGGTCCCACTGATGCTGTGTGTTTTGCATTCCTTCTATCAAATTCTCTTTCCGGACTTTCTCTCTCTCTATACCAAAAGCCTGTTTTTCCCTCACTTCATATTGCAATTCCTATTTCTATTAGACTAACTTACTTTTGTCTACAAACTGGATAAAATTTCTCTAAATATTAAATGATTGTCATATACTTTGTACCGATTCTTAAACAATGTTTTTTATTATTCCTAATTTGTTATAATTATTTAATTAATTGTTTAAACTACAGATGACTTTTATTTTATTTTTGAAGATTGTAAAATTATTGTTCTTAAAATGCTTTGTAATAACTTGGAGCTTTTCTTCCCAGGCCTCCTCTGAAAATAGGCTTCTATCGAGTTGGACTTTCCCAGTAATCAAATATCAATAAACAATAAATAAATAAATATATAATCAGGAAACTAAGAAGATTAACTAAGTCCGAAAGGCCAGTTATGATGTTAAGATAACCTTGCAGGCTAAAGACAACCACAAGGCTATCCATAACCTCAAAGGCATCCAACAAAAGTGTGTTGAACTGGTGGTCAATGGTGCCACCATCACTGAGCAGAGTGACACAGAGAATCTGCTGCCTGAAAAATTCACCCTCAACTCCCCCACCGCCACTCATGAAATAACTATTAGCATAACCCCCCAACCCATTAAGAGGGAACAGGTCCTGGTGGTGCTCGCTAAAGCCAAAATCCCAGACTCAGTGGGCCACGACAATATCCTGGGATACCTCCTAAATAGTTTGAGACATGATCTATCAAGACCACTTGAATCACTTTACAACTACAGCCTGAAAACAGGCTTTGTACCATGAGAATGGAGGACTGCAATGGTTATCCTACTTCACAAGGGTGGACCATTAACCGACTCCAGAATCTATCAACCCATTAGCCTGATTAGTCTAATATGTGAAGCATGGAATGAATTATCATAGAAATGATCAACAAAGACATAGGCAACCTTCAGACACTGGACCCAATCCAGTTTGGCTTTGTCAAGGAAAGGTCATGCCTACTAAACCTTTTGGAACTTTTTAAGAAGGTTACCAAAGCAACAAATTAGAGGAAATCACTGCATATTGCCTACCTGGAGCTGACCAAGGTGTTCATTGCAATACACCACGCAGGTATGGTTGACAAACTCACCAAACTGGGCATAAATCTTTACATAACATGCTGGATTGCCATCTGACTTGCAGACAGGACCTGAGAAGTCAAGATTGGTGAGAACACTTTCATTAAGAGACCAGTTGCCAGCAGGGCACCACAGGGCTCCATGCTGTGACTGTTCCTGTTTAGCATCTACTTCTTTGGAGGTAAAGGCTTGTCAACTGCCTATGGCTGGCCAAGTTCACAGATATCTGCAAATTAGGAACTTTTATAGGGTCTAACACAGACAAATGGCTAGTGCCACTAGTGCCAAAGTCATGGATTAAAACTCAATGCCGAGACATACATTACATTGCCTTTTTGGAAAACTGCTTTCCAGGCTAATTACTCTGTTGAAAAGACATCCATAAAAGTTGACCAGGCAGTCAGGGATCTGGGAACATATGTAGACAGTAATCTGCGCATGGTATCCAGGCCCAAGGAAATCATAGTGCCACTTTAATCAGCCCTTGTCAGACCCATCATTGAGTATAATGCCCCCTTCAGCATGTACCTGGCAAGACTTATGCAGCAGTTTGAACTCCAACAAAAGTTCCTTGCCAGGAGAGTCCAGGGTATAAACACATTGTCCTATACAGATTGCCTTAAAGCCCTATGTCTCCTAGAGGTTTATTGAGAGGCGATCTATATCTGGCATACAAAGCATCCTTGGATCCAGCTCTGATAGACCTTTTGCACATCTGTAAAACAAACAGTGTTAGAATCACTAGATCCAGAGATTTGAATTTTGCTTGTGACATAAACAGAATATGTTTGGGAAACAGATATGTGTCTCAGGGGTTCCCTATTAGAAGACCGAAGACGCATTCTTTCGAATGCATCTTAGTCAAACTCAAAAGCCTGAAACGGCAAAATATCGAAGCGGCTTTTAAGCAAATTCTTTCCCTGGGAAAGAATTTCCTTGGCTGCTTTGTTACTTTGCCATTTTCGGCACTGTAGTGAGGTCTCGGAGTTGGTATATTTAAGTAGGGGGGTGGGGGGGGGCAAAGCCCCCCACTTAATGCAATGTTTAAAGTATTTTATTATTTTTTTTTATTTTTTTTTTGGAACAGCGATTTTTTTTTCCTTAGGAAAAAAAATCGCTGTTCTGGCAGTTGAAATTGTAAGCTTTCACTTACCTAGGGTCGATTTATCACCTTTCACTTTTTTAAGCATTCAGTGATCTCATATAGACCCATCTCAGAGGATCCCCATTCTCTGGAACAAGCTCCCCGTCCATGTGAAGCAGAGCCCATCCCTAACCCTATTTAAGCATAACCTTGACCAATGGATGGGAAATCAAAAATTAACCCTGAGTCTGGCCACCATATCTCTGATAGACAGAGGCAGACAGTAACTATGCCCAGACTAACATACCCCCTACATAACATTTGGAAACTTCCTAATTAACATACCCCTCCTAACAAATGCCAGTGATACAGAGTGACATAATTGGGGTGGGTTGCATGGTCAGGCTTACAAAGTCCCTGGTAGTTGTTAGCTTAGTACTTACCTGTGAACATGTATGAGGTGGTGCAGTGGACCTCCTTAGAGTGACTAGAGTCAGGATGTTTAAGATTAGATGGGTATAGCTTATGCTTTTCTGACTGTAGTACACACACACACTGGCAAACGTTTGCTATGTAGTGTGCCATTGTCCCATGTTCTTTTATAAAGATATAATTTTTATAACAAAGCAAAAAAAGGCCACACACAGCAAACAGAGCACGGTGCCCACACAGGAAAAAAGTTCATAAACCAAAACAGTCATAAAAGTGTGGGTACCTAATGGCAGTTCAACTGGTTTCAGTTATCAGTTCTCACCACGTCACAGGAATAAAAGTCCTCTTCAGGAACACAGGTCATAAAGTCCTCTTCAGGAACACAGGTCATAAACTCTTTCAAGTATCCAAGTAAAACGAGACACCGAAGTAAAAAGATAGTAATTTATTGTAGTTAGCGCTTTCGCCACGTAGGCTTCATCAGACTTAGTTAATGACCTTGCTGTTTCATTGGATAATTTATGACCAATGGTTTTCGTTTTACTAGTTTTTAAATAAGTAGATTTCTCATTTTGTATAAAGTCTGATGAAGGCTACGTGGCGAAAGCGCTAACTACAATAAATTACTATCTTTTTACTTCGGTGTCTCGTTTTACTTGGATACTTGAAAGAGTTTATGACCTGTGTTCCTGAAGAGGACTTTATGACCTGTGTTCCTGAAGAGGACTTTTATTCCTGTGACGTGGTGAGAACTGATAACTGAAACCAGTTGAACTGCCATTAGGTACCCACACTTTTATGACTGTTTTGGTATATAATTTTTATAAGTCGACTGTTTATCTTGTAATCATAATTGATATCCTTTTTGTCAGGTGTGATGATGCTGCATTTAGTGACATTTTGCATCTGATATGATTTTTTGTGGACCATCATTGAGAATTTCAGCTGTTTTTTATTGATGTAATTATGCTAACCAGTTTGTTGCCATCAGCATACTTAGTTCCAGCTAATAAAATGTCCATGCCTACATTAAGTGGTGTGTAAAAAGAACTGTTATACTAGTAAAGCATAAATATATCATAAATCTCAAAAGCAACAGGTGATTTCTTAAAAGTTATGGGACAACGTGTCACAATGCAGCTTTTGCTGAAAGGCACAGATGGTTTCCTCCTAAAAGTTATAGTCTTCAGGTGGGATACAGGGTAAGCCGTTTTGATCATGTTATCCCCTGGTCAAAACTTAACATACGGTCAAATTTTATTTCCAAATGTTATATTTAATTGTCTGTGTTGAATATTTAACCATTAGTAATGCCATCGAAGTATATCTTTCATTGTCTGTGTTGAATATTTAACCATTAGTAATGCCATCGAAGTATATCTTTCATTGTCTGTGTTGAATATTTAACCATTAGTAATGCCATCGAAGTATATCTTTCATTGTCTGTGTTGAATATTTAACGATTAGTAATGCCATCGAAGTATATCTTTCATTGTCTGTGTTGAATATTTAACGATTAGTAATGCCATCGAAGTATATCTTTCATTGTCTGTGTTGAATATTTAACGATTAGTAATGCCATCGAAGTATATCTTTCATTGTCTGTGTTGAATATTTAACGATTAGTAATGCCATCGAAGTATATCTTTCATTGTCTGTGTTGAATATTTAACCATTAGTAATGCCATCGAAGTATATCTTTCATTGTCTGTGTTGAATATTTAACGATTAGTAATGCCATCGAAGTATATCTTTCATTGTCTGTGTTGAATATTTAATGATTAGTAATGCCATCGAAGTATATCTTTCATTGTCTGTGTTGAATATTTAACGATTAGTAATGCCATCGAAGTATATCTTTCATTGTCTGTGTTGAATATTTGACGATTAGTAATGCCATCGAAGTATATCTTTCATTGTCTGTGTTGAATATTTGACGATTAGTAATGCCATCGAAGTATATCTTTCATTGTCTGTGTTGAATATTTAACGATTAGTAATGCCATCGAAGTATATCTTTCATTGTCTGTGTTGAATATTTAACGATTAGTAATGCCATCAAGTATATCTTTCATTGTCTGTGTTGAATATTTAACGATTAGTAATGCCATCGAAGTATATCTTTCATTGTCTGTGTTGAATATTTAACGATTAGTAATGCCATCGAAGTATATCTTTCATTGTCTGTGTTGAATATTTAACGATTAGTAATGCCATCAAGTATATCTTTCATTGTCTGTGTTGAATATTTAACGATTAGTAATGCCATCGAAGTATATCTTTCATTGTCTGTGTTGAATATTTAACGATTAGTAATGCCATCGAAGTATATCTTTCATTGTCTGTGTTGAATATTTAACGATTAGTAATGCCATCGAAGTATATCTTTCATAGTCTGTGTTGAATATTTAACGATTAGTAATGCCATTGAAGTATATCTTTCATTGTCTGTGTTGAATATTTAACGATTAGTAATGCCATCGAAGTATATCTTTCATTGTCTGTGTTGAATATTTAACGATTAGTAATGCCATCGAAGTATATCTTTCATTGTCTGTGTTGAATATTTAACGATTAGTAATGCCATTGAAGTATATCTTTTCTCTAATGTTAATGATGCTGCATATTTGGGATCGTGCTAAGACCTCTGAAGTCATATTCCGTACGTTACAGATAAGTTAAAACATTCTGAAGTCATTAGTTATGTAATAAACTGAGTGAGTAATTAGCTAAGTGGGAGAACACAGTGGCAGTTTATTTATCAGCTGTTACTGAGGTACTTTGAAGTATCTCACATGTGTCTGTGCCAAGATGCCCTAGTTCAGTATTTTCTTTTTAGACATAAAAGTATAGAAAATGCAGCAGTTAACAAAATATGTAGATGACTACAAATAAGAGAATATCACCACTGCAATGAATGACACAAAAGCTGGATTAAATGCTCACAAATAACAAATCAGGAGAAACAAGCCAAATGAACAAAAAAAGGAAGTGACACCAGACTCAGACCAGACTGAGTGCTACAGCGTATCCTCAAAACCTAT
The DNA here is from genome assembly GCF_019279795.1 of Protopterus annectens. Taxonomy (NCBI): domain Eukaryota; kingdom Metazoa; phylum Chordata; order Ceratodontiformes; family Protopteridae; genus Protopterus; species Protopterus annectens. The sequence continues at coordinate 1,351,114,512 of NC_056747.1, forward strand.
GTTGTTGGAAATAAAGGTGGTACCGAAAAGTACAAGTCCACAAAAAGCAGTTTCAAAAGTTCCAAACGCACACAACTTCCACGTATTTCTTTTATTCTGCAAACCAGGTGAAAAACAGATCAAATAAAACCAAGCGCTTTCGCCTGAGCAGTCCCAGGCTTTTTCAAGGTTAAATTAAGCTTGTGGCCATGATGTTTATATACTCAGGTTAATAGGCCTGTTAAGAACTTTAATTAATTACAATCAACATTTGACATTTAACATTTAAAGTGCAACAGTGCTTTCAGTGCTTTACTAGAGTTGTTTTAAAACTAGTAAATGTTCTTCTTTCACTCAGTGCATTTCGTTTGCTTCCAAAAAGCATTACAATATGTTGTGCATCAAAATGTTAAATACATCTTGTTAAATAATATATGTAATATATTTAACAGTAAAAAATGTGGATTGCTATAATTTCATATATTTATATTTTAAATATTAAAAATGGTAAAAAATATATAACTCTTAATTCATGCACTAGAAATGACAAAATAATAAGCCTTATTATATATGTGTGTATATGATTCATTCTTTTCTAGTTATTCTTATTTTAAAAATTAATCTATGTCAAATAATCTAAAACTTTCATTTTATTAAAAAGCATTAATAATGTTTTTCAAATTAATATCAATAAAAAACCAAAAATATTAAAATCAAATAACTTATAGTTTGTTTATTTTCACCTTTAATATACTATTAATACTAATACTGTTGTTCATTCCCGGATTTTTAGAGGCATCTAATCTAAGCTGCCAAATTAACTCTCTGCTTTCTAAATAACTTTCCCAGTCACCTCCTCGAGGATCCAGAAGGACACGTTCAAGTACAAAAAATTTTAAAGACATATTAGTGCATGTTAAAGAATGTTTAAAGAATGCATTTGAAGCTTTCTTTTTCTCTATCTCATATAGATGTTCATAGATTCTTATTTTAAGCATTCTTGTGGTTTTCCCTACATAGAATCCATGACAAAATAAGCAAATACCCAAATAGACTACTCCTGCTGTGTTACAATTGTGGTGTCCTGATGTCCTTAATGTGCAATTCCTAGATGGTAAAAATATTTCAGCTGCATCTAATAAGTAGCTGCATTGTTTACACATACCACATTTGTATGTACCATTTTTCCTGTGAGATGAAAGGGTGTTCGTCAATTGACGTGTGCTGGAATTTTGTTCGAACATCCCTTTTAAATTAGTATCTCGTTTTCTGGTAAATGTTAAAGTCTTGGGTAAATAAGTTTTAATGTCTTCCTGTGCTGTTAACAACGGCCAAAAAGAATGTAAAGTGTTCTCTATGTAGGGTGCATCACTAGTATATGTGTATATAAAACTTTTCTGTGTGTCTTCCTGTCCTTTTTTGATGGTCGCTAAAAGAGGAAGTCCTTTACTTAGAAGGGGTGGAAATTTTGAATCCCTTTTCTCTGACACCTCTTCAATAACAGAGTTAATTAACTGTGTAGGGTAACCTCTTTCTGTAAACATATCTGTTAAAAATCTGACTTCCTCTAAAAAAGATTTGAGTGTACTGCATATCCTAGATGCTCGAATCAATTGACCTCTGATAATGCCTTTTTTAGTATAAGCAGGGTGTGAACTGTCAAAGTGCAGAAATGTGTTAGAGAAAGAGGACTTCCTGTAAATTTTTTATTGAAAATATTCATTCTCCTTGTCTTTACTTAATGAAATATCTAAATAGTGTAGAGAATTTCTACTAAGTTCATAAGTAAAGGACAAAAAGTTAGTAGTTGAGTTGATATAATCAAAAAATTCAAGAAATGTCTCCTCAGAACCTTGCCATAAAATACATATATCGTCCAAGTAACGTTTATAGAATACGATGTGTTCTTTCCATTTGGTAGAATGTATGAATGTTTGCTCCCATTTATGTAAGACTATATTTGCATAAGATGATGCACATGGGGAGCCCATTGCTACCCCTTTGTTTTGTCTGAAGAATTCTCCATCAAAAAAGATGTAGTTATTATTCAAGATTATATCCATAAATTCAATAAGTAAATTGATCTGATTGTTACTTTGATTAGCTACATTAGTTAAAATGTCTGAAAACCAATCTAGTCCTGTGTCATGAGGTATACTTGGGAATAATTCAACTACATCTATTGTTATCATCAGTACATCTTTGTTGCATATGTTTGATGGAATGCTGGCTAGGAATTCCCAAGAGTCTCTGCAAACATATGGGAGTTTGGAGACTAAAGATTTTATGCTATGTTCAACATATTTACCTAAAGGTTCTGTAATACTGCCAGCACCAGCCACAATGGGCCTAAATTTCAAAGGTCTTATTCCTTTATGCACCTTTGGTATGCCAAATAATATGGGAATTTTCGGATAGGGTACATTTAAATAATTAAATAATTCCTCATTTATCACCCCTTGAAGTAAGTGATCATTCAAGATGTATTTTATATTGGCATACGCAATGTTTAGTTCATTTTTAGATGCCTGCTCGTAAGTATCAGTGTCCTGTAATATACTATGCATTGCATTATCATAGTCGAACAGGTGCATAAGTACCATCCCTCCCCCTTTATCCAGTTTCATGACCCTGATTTTTTCTTTTCTTAATAAATCTATAATTTCTTTCAAATGTTTATCAAAGTTATGTGAAGAGTCATGATTTTTTACCAAATTCTCTCTGAGTGTTTTCTCAATAAGTTCTTCAAAGATTTTTAAACTTGGATGTAGGGGGGGGGGTTGAATGTACTGGACCTGGTAATGTCATTTGTCACTGTTCTTTGCCCTTTAAAAAAGAGAGAGAGATTCAAATTCCTGACAAATAATTTTAATTCTATTAGGAGTTTAGGCAAATATGCCTGCCTTGCTGGAATATAATTTAACCCTTTGGTAAATAGTTCAAAATATACAGGAGTAATATCAAGATTATTATAGTTGTAAATATTAAAGTTGTCTAAAGAAACAACTATATTGTTAGTATCAAGAGCTGTCAATTCAAAATCACACACAGTGGTATCATCTATCTCGAAATTCAATTGTGGCCCCTCCCCCAACTCTGTTGGTGGGGGGCATTGTAATTCCTCCCCATTGGTCTACCCTGGGGATAGTAAAAACCCTGTGGGGAGTTGTGGTTCCCTTTCTGTGCTAACCTTTCACTCCTACGTAACGGCTCTGTATTAGTTACATTAGTTACATTCTGATTCCCTGTTCTGTTTTCAAAAACTTCTGTGTAAGTTCCTGTAAATTTGCTGTTTTTCAGCCCTGTGGGATAAGCCTTCCCATCTCTATATTCAAGCATGTCCCTGTCCAGCTTTTTTACTTTCCTATCAACCACTTTTAAGCAATGCTGATCCACTTCAGCAAAGACCTCATCATATTTCCTTTTATGCCTAAGAAAGTTACTGTGTTGTACAATGTTGTCATTCAGTACAGTTAATTCATTCAACATTCCGTTACATTTATTTTGATAATCTTTTACCATCAAATCAAGCATTTCTAAACCTGTACGATTAAACAGTTCTAATAATTGAGTGTGCAAAATAGAGCCAGCAGTGGCATTACTTGGAAATTTATAGCATCTTAAACCTTTCGGTACTCTCTTAACTTTAATACATTCCTTGAGGTAGTTAATCTCCAGTTGCGAGTTCTTATATGCATACAGTTTGTTACTGAAGGTGTCAAAGTCTATGTCCAACTGTTGTATATTGTTATTAAATGTACCTTGTTTGAACTCCGGTTGGAGTTCAGTCCATTTTTTAAAATTAAAAGTTTTGTCTGCAATTTCACCATTTGGTGCTGAGCTGTTACTTGAATATCCTTCATGAACTTGTAAAGTGTTCGTTCGCAAGTTGTATCCCGAACCAGCGGTGCCATTCGGCTCCTGCGCCGTGAGAAATCTCTGTTCGTTGCAGGCTGCTTGTTGTTGGTTACCCGGAATCAAGAAGGGAGAGTCAGGAACATCAGGGTTTGTTTGTCCGGTAAGAGCGTTATTAATGCTGGTGAGCAACGCTAGCACCTGGTTAAATTCTTTGCGTGTAACCGGTGCATCGTCACTCTCCTCCCTTAGAATAAGGGGTGTGTTTAGCAAGTCCGAGACTGATGGTTCTTCCGCCATGCCGACAAATAACAAATCAGGAGAAACAAGCCAAATGAACAAAAAAAGGAAGTGACACCAGACTCAGACCAGACTGAGTGCTACAGCGTATCCTCAAAACCTATGTTGTTGGAAATAAAAGTGGTACCGGAAAGTACAAGTCCACAAAAAGCAGTTTCAAAAGTTCCAAACGCACACAACTTCCACGTATTTCTTTTATTCTGCAAACCAGGTGAAAAACAGATCAAATAAAACCAAGCGCTTTCGCCTGAGCAGTCCCAGGCTTTTTCAAGGTTAAATTAAGCTTGTGGCCATGATGTTTATATACTCAGGTTAATAGGCCTGTTAAGAACTTTAATTAATTACAATCAACATTTGACATTTAACATTTAAAGTGCAACAGTGCTTTCAGTGCTTTACTAGAGTTGTTTTAAAACTAGTAAATGTTCTTCTTTCACTCAGTGCATTTCGTTTGCTTCCAAAAAGCATTACAATATGTTGTGCATCAAAATGTTAAATACATCTTGTTAAATAATATATGTAATATATTTAACAGTAAAAAATGTGGATTGCTATAATTTCATATATTTATATTTTAAATATTAAAAATGGTAAAAAATATATAACTCTTAATTCATGCACTAGAAATGACAAAATAATAAGCCTTATTATATATGTGTGTATATGATTCATTCTTTTCTAGTTATTCTTATTTTAAAAATTAATCTATGTCACATAATCTAAAACTTTCATTTTATTAAAAAGCATTAATAATGTTTTTCATATTAATATCAATAAAAAACCAAAAATATTAAAATCAAATAACTTGTAGTTTGTTTCTTTTCACCTTTAATATACTATTAATACTAATACTGTCGTTCAAAAAATCATGACTCTTCACATAACTTTGATAAACATTTGAAAGAAATTATAGATTTATTAAGAAAAGAAAAAATCAGGGTCATGAAACTGGATAAAGGGGGAGGGATGGTACTTATGCACCTGTTCGACTATGATAATGCAATGCATAGTATATTACAGGACACTGATACTTACGAGCAGGCATCTAAAAATGAACTAAACATCGCGTATGCCAATATAAAATACATCTTGAATGATCACTTACTTCAAGGGGTGATAAATGAGGAATTATTTAATTATTTAAATGTGCCCTATCCGAAAATTCCCATATTATTTGGCATACCAAAGGTGCATAAAGGAATAAGACCTGTAAAATTTAGGCCCATTGTGGCCGGTGCTGGCAGTATTACAGAACCTTTAGGTAAATATGTTGAACATAGCATAAAATCTTTAGTCTCCAAACTCCCATATGTTTGCAGAGACTCTTGGGAATTCCTAGCCAGTATTCCATCAAACATATGCAACAAAGATGTACTGATGATAACAATAGATGTAGTTGAATTATTCCCAAGTGTACCTCATGACACAGGACTAGATTGGTTTTCAGACATTTTAACTAATGTAGCTAATCTAAGTAACAATCGGATCAATTTACTTATTGAATTTATGGATATAATCTTGAATAATAACTACATCTTTTTTGATGGAGAATTCTTCAGACAAAACAAAGGGGTAGCAATGGGCTCCCCATGTGCATCATCTTATGCAAATATAGTCTTACATAAATGGGAGCAAACATTCATACAGTCTACCAAATGGAAAGAACACATCGTATTCTATAAACGTTACTTGGACAATATATGTATTTTATGGCAAGGTTCTGAGGAGACATTTCTTGAATTTTTTGATTATATCAACTCAACTACTAACTTTTTGTCCTTTACTTATGAACTTAGTAGAAATTCTCTACACTATTTAGATATTTCATTAAGTAAAGACAAGGAGAATGAATATTTTCAATAAAAAATTTACAGGAAGTCCTCTTTCTCTAATACATTTCTGCACTTTGACAGTTCACACCCTGCTTATACTAAAAAAGGCATTATCAGAAGTCAATTGATTCGAGCATCTAGGATATGCAGTACACTCGAATCTTTTTTAGAGGAAGTCAGATTTTTAACAGATATGTTTACAGAAAGAGGTTACCCTACACAGTTAATTAACTCTGTTATTGAAGAGGTGTCAGAGAAAAGGGATTCAAAATTTCCACCCCTTCTAAGTAAAGGACTTCCTCTTTTAGCGACCATCAAAAAAGGACAGGAAGACACACAGAAAAGTTTTATATACACATATACTAGTGATGCACCCTACATAGAGAACACTTTACATTCTTTTTGGCCGTTGTTAACAGCACAGGAAGACATTAAAACTTATTTACCCAAGACTTTAACATTTACCAGAAAACGAGATACTAATTTAAAAGGGATGTTCGAACAAAATTCCAGCACACGTCAATTGACGAACACCCTTTCATCTCACAGGAAAAATGGTACATACAAATGTGGTATGTGTAAACAATGCAGCTACTTATTAGATGCAGCTGAAATATTTTTACCATCTAGGAATTGCACATTAAGGACATCAGGACACCACAATTGTAACACAGCAGGAGTAGTCTATTTGGGTATTTGCTTATTTTGTCATGGATTCTATATAGGGAAAACCACAAGAATGCTTAAAAAAAGAATCTATGAACATCTATATGAGATAGAGAAAAAGAAAGCTTCAAATGCATTCTTTAAACATTCTTTAACATGCACTAATATGTCTTTAAAATTTTTTGTACTTGAACGTGTCCTTCTGGATCCTCGAGGAGGTGACTGGGAAAGTTATTTAGAAAGCAGAGAGTTAATTTGGCAGCTTAGATTAGATGCCTCTAAAAATCCGGGAATGAACAACAGTATTAGTATTAATAGTATATTAAAGGTGAAAATAAACAGACTATAAGTTATTTGATTTTAATATTTTTGGTTTTTTATTGATATTAATATGAAAAACATTATTAATGCTTTTTAATAAAATGAAAGTTTTAGATTATTTGACATAGATTAATTTTTAAAATAAGAATAACTAGAAAAGAATGAATCATATACACACATATATAATAAGGCTTATTATTTTGTCATTTCTAGTGCATGAATTAAGAGTTATATATTTTTTACCATTTTTAATATTTAAAATATAAATATATGAAATTATAGCAATCCACATTTTTTACTGTTAAATATATTACATATATTATTTAACAAGATGTATTTAACATTTTGATGCACAACATATTGTAATGCTTTTTGGAAGCAAACGAAATGCACTGAGTGAAAGAAGAACATTTACCAGATTTAAAACAACTCTAGTAAAGCACTGAAAGCACTGTTGCACTTTAAATGTTAAATGTCAAATGTTGATTGTAATTAATTAAAGTTCTTAACAGGCCTATTAACCTGAGTATATAAACATCATGGCCACAAGCTTAATTTAACCTTGAAAAAGCCTGGGACTGCTCAGGCGAAAGCACTTGGTTTTATTTGATCTGTTTTTCACCTGGTTTGCAGAATAAAAGAAATGTGTGGAAGTTGTGTGCGTTTGGAACTTTTGAAACTGCTTTTTGTGGACTTGTACTTTCCGGTACCACCTTTATTTCCAACAACATAGGTTTTGAGGATACGCTGTAGCACTCAGTCTGGTCTGAGTCTGGTGTCACTTCCTTTTTTTGTTCATTTGGATTAAATGCTCACCTTTGATTTTAGTGGTTAAAAACAAACTTTCTTTTGTCTCCTCTCTTCTATCGATGCTTTATTAATTAAGATTGCTTTGATGACGGGAATTTTTGTGCTTATATTAAAATCTCGAAGAGGCATTTCAGCGAATGCCTCTTCATCGACACATACTGAACAAATGCACTAAACCGCTATCATTCAGAACAGCGATTTCTTTCCCTGGGAAAGAAATCACTTTCCCTCAAACCACAAACAAACCACTTCAAACAAAAAAAAGTGGGGGGCGAAGTGCCCCCACACACCCCCAACTTGGGGGGCTGTGCCTACCACACACCCTTAACTAAATATACCAACTCCGAGATCGCACTACAGTGAAGAAAACAGCAAACTAAAACAGACGGCCAAGCGATTTCTTTCCCAGGGAGATTCTGATATAGACCCAAATTTTCTTGGTGGGGGTTGAACATTTTCTTTAGGATCGGTTGTTGTCTTCCCCTTTTTCTTCAGATCAGATAACATTTGGTGGACTTTGTCCCAGACAAGTTATCATGACTGAATGGATTTTGCAGAAGGTCATTTGTGGTATTATCAGTGAAGGTCTAAGGTATCACCCAGACACATCATCTCATGACATCACCAGAAGATTCAATGCAGTTTATAATTATATTTGCCTATATGGCTGCCACCTTCAACAGCAGTCATTTTTTAGCTTAGAGATTTATCCTATGTCTCTGCTTCTGGTGAATTTTAGTTAACTCCTCCATCTTCTTCTTCTTCTTTTGGTTTTTCCCGGTTAGGGGTTGCCACAGCAGAACTCCGGTCCTCTAATGATTGGCAGTAGATTTTTTACAGGTGCCAAGGTGGCAACTCGATGCCAAACCTTCAGCAAAGGCACGTCCATTCTACGCATGTCTTTCAAACGCCACTCGACCGCGGGGAGGACATGCAGACTCCACACAGAAAGTGCTCCAGTCGAGAATTGAATGGGAGAACCTCTTGCTGTGAGGCAACAATGCTATCACTGCACCACTGCGGCTTCCACCTAGTCCATAGTAACTCTCTGGTAGGAATTAATGTGGGACTAATATCTGAGACTGCTGATGTGGAGGAGTTCTGACCTCTTTAAGACCCCAATTTTGCTAGCATAGCATTTAACAACAGAGTTGACTTTGTGGGACTCGATATTGAGTCATTTGTTATTTCAGAGTCCACTTTGTGGTTATTATACAACTGAGGATACTCCCCCAAGGCCCTGTATACTATTTCTGGTGTTTAGAGGGCAGGACCAACAACTCAGAAGTTTTGGCAGTGACCTCTGTACTGGCCTATATGTGTGGAAGAATATAACAGTTGAGACGATGTCTTTGTTGTTCCTTTATGGTATATTCAATGTACCTCATTTTGGAGGAAGAAACATTTTTCTCACCACAGATAAAAAGATTCATGGGGTTCTCATTCTCCCAAATTTAACATCTTCATGTAGTGAAACACATGAAGATGCATTTTAATCTTCAGTAAAATAGGAAATAGAGGACCAAATAAATATTTAGTAATATTCTTCACTTTCATCTTTGTAATCCTCAATCTCAATTTATTCTTTGAATAGCAGGGGACAGATTACCCCGTCCTTCAGTAGTGTCTAATCTAGTGAGTCTATATTAGATTTTCGAATGCTTAAGTTGTCGAACGCAGAAACGTCAACACTTAAATGTCATAATCGACTCTCCAGCCGACACAAGCATCCTCCAAAAGGGCCTCATAGAAACGGACAACTGGTGCCAGAGCCATGGCCTCAAGCTAAACGCCAAAAGGTGTATAGTCATCCCCTTTGGCAAAAACAAAGTGCCCACAAATTACCACATAGGTGGGAATCCATTAAGTACAGAAGAAGTAATTAGGGACCTGGGGACCCAAGTTGATAGCAATCTCTCATTTGACAACCACGTGGCCAAAGTGGTTAGAAAAACATTTTATATAGCCCACCTAATCATGAAGGGATTCACATCTAGATCAGGGGAGGTCATTGTGCCTCTTTACTCATCCCTCATCAGGCCCATAATTGAGTACAATGCCCCTTTTGGGATGTACCTTACCAGACACCTGCAGCAACTGGAAAGACCCCAAAAGTACCTCACCAAGAGGATCAAAGGGCTCAAACAGATGCCATATGCTGCCCGGTTAAAGAAACTCCAGCTATACTCAGTGGCATACCGCCTGTTCAGAGGCGATCTGTGCCTGACGTATAAAGCCATGTCCAGCCCAGAATTAATGGACATGCTGCACCTCAGAAAATCCAAATCCCATCGAGCTACATGCTCGAGAGACTTGAACCTCAGCACTGAAATAAATAGGACATGCTGGAGGGACAGATTCATAACCCAGAGGCTCCCTTCACTCTGGAATAAAATCCCAGTCCAGGTTAGGCAGAGTCCCTCATTGACTCTCTTCAAGAGGAATCTTGATGAGTGGATGGGAGATCGTATGTTTACCCCGGGTATCACTTCTGTGTCACTGTTAGACAGAGGCACAGTATACTTACCTCGAAAAAGGGCATAGCAAAATAAATTTAAAATGGGTGGCGAAAGCCAAACACATTCTGGCTAGGCTTATAAATACCCTAGGGCAGATAGCTTAGTATGAACCTATGAACCTATGAAATGCAACAGGCCAATTACGCAATTTTTGTCCCAGGGAAAAAATTTGCATAGCCAACAACAACAAAAAAACACAAACTCTAAAACTCTAATCAAGTGGGGGGCTTCGTCCCCCCCACACACACACCTTGATGTGGGAGGCTGTGCCCCCACACCCCCCCAACTAAATATACCAACTCCGAGATTGCTCTATATCAGGGAAAAGGGCAAATCCCAGATGGTGGTCAAGCAAATTTTTTCCCAGGGGAAAATATTTGCGTAATTGTCGCCTGTCGTGTTTATTAGACTTTGACATTTAGGTGTCGACATTTTGGTGTTCAACAACCTAAGCGTTCGAAGATCTGATATAAACCCTAATCTAGGAACCTAGTAGTCACTAAACCAGTAAATGAGAGTTGTCTGTCTGTACAAAAAGACTGCCCACTTGATGCTTTGTTGAATAAGACTCTGATAATCAGCTTTTATCAGTAAAGGTACCTTAACAGGTGATGAATTTGATGGAAGGACCTCTTCAGGTGATAAATTTGAAGGAAGGACCTCCTTTGGCTTCTCATGTTTTAGTGTAATCTCTCCTAGCTATAGGAATGGGTGAAGGTCAGAGGTCAGTCACGTTTTTTTATCTCAGGCATCACTATTACTGCAGTGATGTTTGTCTGTTTAACAGATTTTTGGTTAGTGGAAGATTTATTTAACTCCTTTAAATTTTTTTTGTCTTTCCGGCTATCTTGAGAATATTCTTTTTCTTTCACCATTTCCCCTGAACTTTTTGTTACTGGATAAGGACAGTTTTCTTTGGGAAAACTCTCATTGCACCCCCTCTCAGTGGTGGCCTGAGTCTCAGGTATCTGCCATCTTTTAGGTTTTCTTTTAAAAGGCATGCAATCTAAAACTTTCATTCTTCCATTTCTAATGGCTTGTTCAAGCTTTTTTACAAAACTCACAATCATTTGTAGTGTGCTTGATTGCTGAACAAATCACACATTGTGCGTAGAGACCCTTAATATTTGTCTTCCACAAGTGCACTTATTTATATTACAGGTAGCTTGCAGCAAATACAATGATTAATAGTGCAAACACTAAGTGCAAAGTGTACTTTATCAAGTTTCATCAAATGTAGGATAAATTCCTCTTTCCCTAAGGTGTTTAAATGACATTATGTAAGAAGAGGGTAAAGTCCCATGCATGGAGGTATGGGAGTCTTTGTCCATGTGCAAAAGCTTAATCTGAATTCAGCTCTGATCCCATAAATGGAGGTATGGCGATCTTTGTCCATGTGCAAAAGCTTAATCTGAATTCAGCTCTGATCCCATGCATGGAGGTATGGCAATCTTTGTCTATGTGCAAAAGCTTAATCTGAATTCAACTCTGATCCCATGCATGGAGGTATGGGGATCGCTGTCCATGTGCAAAAGCTTAATCTGAATTCAGCTCTGATCCCATAAATGGAGGTATGACGATCTTTGTCCACGTGCAAAAGCTTAATCTGAATTCAGCTCTGATCCCATGCATGGAGGCATGGCGATCTTTGTCCATGTGCAAAAGCTTAATCTGAATTCAGCTTTGATCCCATGCATGGAGGTATGGCGATCTTTGTCCATGTGCAAAAGCTTAATCTGAATTCAGCTTTGATCCCATGCATGGAGGCATGGGGATCGCTGTCCGTGTGCAAAAGCTTAATCTGAATTCAGCTCTGATCTCATAAATGGAGGTATGGCGATCTTTGTCCATGTGCAAAAGCTTAATCTGAATTCAGCTCTGATCCCATGCATGGAGGTATGGGGATCGTTGTCCATGTGCAAAAGCTTACTCTGAATTCAGCTCTGATCCCATGTATGGAGGTATGGCGATCTTTGTCCATGTGCAAAAGCTTAATCAGAATTCAGCTCTGATCCCACGCATGGAGGTATGGCGATCTTTGTCCATGTGCAAAAGATTAATCTGAATTCAGCTCTGATCCCACGCATGGAGGTATGGCGATCTTTGTCTATGTGCAAAAGATTAATCTAAATTCAGCTCTGATCCCATGCATGGAGGTATGGGGATCATTGTCCATGTGCAAAAGCTTAATCTGAATTCAGCTCTGATCCCATGCATGAAGGTATGGCGATCTTTGTCCATGTGCAAAAGCTTAATCTGAATTCAGCTCTGATCCCATGCCTGGAGGTATGGTGATCTTTGTCCATGTGCAAAAGCTTAATCTGAATTCAGCTCTGATCCCATGCATGAAGGTATGAGGATCGTTGTCCATGTGCAAAAGCTTAATCTGAATTCAGCTCTGATCCCATGCATGGAGGTATGAGGATCGTTGTCCATGTGCAAAAGCTTAATCTGAATTCAGCTCTGATCCCATGCCTGGAGGTATGGTGATCTTTGTCCATGTGCAAAAGCTTAATCTGAATTCAGCTCTGAAATCTTTAAGCAGAATTTAAACTGCCATTAACGGAAAACTCGACATCTAATGAGTGAAAGTCTCAGTACCTTACCTCTCTGGTGCTGATAACTGTAAAGATGGCAAAACATTTTAAATTTAGATAAAATACTAATCACAGAATAACCCTCTTGTAATCTTAAACATAATATGTTAAAAATAGGAAATGTTGAAAAGTATTGAAAATTAAAGGAATTCACTTAGAGCTTTCTGGATATTCAAATGACTCCTGCAAGATGAAATGAAGATGGCTTCGGCTGGCACCTGCTTTGAATACATGGGTTCAGATGACAGTGCTGGCCATGTCTGGTGTAGGAGTGAGGTAGGACCAAGCCATACAATGAATACTACTGGGAAGATTTACATTGATTAAAGGAAAAAGAAAGGTCCAAATACTCCTAAGTTTTAACTGTTGAGATATTTCTTTAAGTGAGATCAGTTACATTTTAAGGTTTTCTTAATGTTCCAGCTCTGTGCAGTCTGACAACCTATATAAACTGTACAGAAACATTTTGATAGCTTGATGTATGCCTACCTGTACCGCTGCTTAGTCATTTAAAAATGTTTTTTTTTTTTAACTGGGTCCAGCTCCACAGCATGGTTCACTGTGCTACAGCTGCTTAAAATATTTCTAGGTTTAGCTTTCTGTTGCCCACATGGCCATGTATCAATCTATACCCAATGCAGAAAGAGTACCGTTGATGAATATTTAATGCTATATTCTTATCTAATGCCAAATTTTTGAGTTACTAATACATCTGTAACGATGTTTCTTTCTGCTGTCTCAAGCCTGCTGTATGCATTTGCTAATTGTAAAATATTTGTAAATCTGTTGTCTCTGTTCTCTTGAGCCCATGTCATAGCTGAAAAGGGCCTTCAGTCTAATCGACCTAACCTACGTGGTTAACAAAAATAAATAAATAAAAGGGTCCTTTCAGATAGCGTCATTATTCGACCTAACCTACGTGGTTAAC
>NC_056747.1:1351131318-1351166318 GCF_019279795.1 Protopterus annectens
GGCTAGAACAGCTTTGGTATATAACTGTGACTTTGGGAATCTGCAAACTGACGTGTTCATAAGGTCATAAAGTCACAGGTGACAAGCCGGGGGGTGAATTTGTGATTACCAAACTGCTCAATTTCTGCCTTCCCTTAAACCGCACTCCTCCTCCAAAACATTATTCTGCATGGATTGTTCCCACAATTTCCATTTTTTCTATGTAATTTGTGCCTATCCTTTTCTAAAGATATCACTTACAGTTCTTTTATCTCTTTTATATTATAGTTGATTTAGACTTTGCTTTACATTTTCTAGTAACTGTGCTCTAGTAATTGTGATTTTGGCAGCCACCAAAGTTAAATGTAACAAGAACTTACTATGTCTAGGCAATGCAGATACTACATCCCAGATCAAAAACAAAATCCTTAGTTACACCTATTTGCTCATTCAATATTTCTGACAGAGTACTCTGAAGGGAATTTTTAAAGTCTGCCAACTCATTACACCCCTAAATTACATTTTCAAGTTACCTCTTTCTTTCATCATCACACCTCCAATATTTGGCATCTACCTGAGGAAAAATTATTTGGAGTCTGCTTGGGTTATAAATTGTCCAGAATTCTTGAACTAAGACATTGAGAGGTATTTTGGGTTGATCCTTATAAAATCTGTGTTTTTTGGTAAATGGTTTAGATTGCAGTCGGGAAAATATCAGCTCTCATTTGGGACTTGAACCTAAGACCTCAAGCTGTGTTGGGAGATTTCTAGCCAAAAGGAAAAAGCTTTCAAGAGAAAACTCAATATGATCTAGCCACTAGCAGTTCTCAGTTGTTGCATATGTATTTGTTCATTCATACAGGATGATGCATTGGTGCAGTGATTAGTGCTGTTGCCTCACAGCAAGAGGTTCTCAGTTTGATTCTTGACTAGGGTGCCTTCTGTGCAGAGTCTGCATGTCCTCCTTGTGCTTGTGTAGGTTTCCTCTGGGTGGTCCAGTTTCTTCCACATTCCAAAGACATGCGCTGGAGCATTTCTTCTTGGGCCTCTGCTGAAAATTGGCTCTGTTTCAGTTAGACTTTCATGTTAAATAAATAAATCTAACTGCAAACATCTGATGGATATGCAGCCATACGATGGGCTGTCATGTGTGTGTGAAAATTTGGTGCCTGCATCCCAGAGTAGTTATAGCATAAAGGGATAAATCAATTGTAGTAAACAGGAGCATCATCATATGAGCCATGTAGTTTGGTATGATCCTTGGCTTATCGTTAATATTTTAAGTATGAATACATTTTTAATTTAGGTTATTTTTGCAGGGTCAGTGGTGTGAAATCTACTGTGCTTGGCTTTCAACAGTTTGCCTGGCACTTAGTGCAGCTGAATCAGGCTTGACACCACGGCCGCCCCTCAGAGGATGCAGACAACTATGCTGAACAGTATGTCAATGCAGTATACAAACCTGTACAACTGCATGGACTCAGCCATATCCAACAGAACTAAAACCTGCTCCTCAAGGAAACATAAACCTGTCTCATGGACATCCTCTATCAACAGGCTTTACAACAAAAGGAATAAACTGTTGTCCAAGGTTAAAAAGGAACAAATTCCAAATTGGAAAAACTCACTCCTCAGCCTCAACAAGAAAATTACATCACTAGTGAAAACCTCCAAAGTCAATTATGAACTGAAACTAGCCTCCTAAGCAAAGGGAAACCCCAAAGCCTTCTTTAGTTACATCAGGAACCTCCATGGCAAAGCCCAGATTGTTCCGAATTAGTATTTAACGGTACCACTTACACTGATCTTGTTGACTTAGCCAACCTGCTAGCTGATAGGTTCAGTGCAAACTTCACCCCACTATCCCCCTGCAAAGGCCCATTCAAAATTCCCGATACTTGTCCCACACCTCACATCTCCGTAGATCAAGTGTTAAGACCCTATCCAAGGCAAAGAACACAGCTTCCATGGAACCTGATAGCATTCCAGGCTGTATTCTGCACCATCTCCAGCAAGAACTGGCTTCACCATTGTGCACCCTATTCAACCACAGCCTAATTACAGGCTTCATTCCAGCAGAGTGGAGAACTGCCATTGTCGTCCTCTTGCACAAAGGTGGTGTCACTACTGACCCTGGAAACTGTCGCCCCATTAGCTTGACAAGTCTGATCTGTAAAGCCATGGAGCATATTATCATTATTATGGATCTCATAAACAAGGACATAGGCAATCTCCAAACACTCAACCCCACCCAATTCAGATTCGTCAGGGGGAGATCTTGCCTGTTGAACCTGGTTGACTTCTTTGAGACTGTCACTAAGGCCCTGGATGAGGGAAAGTCAGTACATTCAGCTTACCTTGACTTGGCCAAGGCCTTTGATACAATCGCCCACTCGGGCATCATTGAAAAGCTAACTCAACTTGGTGTAAATCCTTATCTCATCAGGTGGGTGGCCACATGGCTCACCGATAGGACCCACAAGATGTGCTGTGGAATTGTTTGTATAATAAATTACTGACTTCTCATTACAAGCTTGTATGTGTTTTGGAGAACACAAGTGGAAAATGTAAATATGTGCAGATATATTCTGTGGTTGTGATTGTACACTGATATGTTATTCAATTTTGAATTATAATTTAGATATTTTATAAATAGGTTTTCAGAAGTGTATATATATATATATATATATATATATGTGTGTGTGTGTGTGTGTGTTTCAGACTTCTAGTCCAGTCAGTGGCATATATCTTGTGGAATGCTGCTTTAAATTGAAAGTGCTTGTTCACATTAGAACAATGTATTGGTTGGTTTTAATCATGTGTCCCAAGAGAGTGTATATTTAAACCAAGAGTTGTTTTTAAATTGTGTTAGACATCTGAAGAAGTAGGGTGACCCACGAAAGCACTTGTGTCGAATAAAGATTTTTATATTGGATTTTACGGCTGTCTCTAAGTCCTGGTGTTTTGCATCTATAAAGTGTTGTCTGACAGACTCCAGGATGGACTTGAGCTGTAGCACTTACGTTAAGTACTGTGTTTTGTAGTGTGTGTACTTAGGTAGGGTTCTATTCTCAGTGTAGTCAAATGGGGGTGTTTGTGTGTGTGTGTGTGTGTGTGTGTGTGTGTGTGTGTGTGTGTGTGTGTGTGTAAGCTATGGCTGGACTTTACAGCAGCCTGTGGGACACTGTTATACTGTCCTCAACAGACACTGCTGATGTCAGTATCTAAGTGTTGTCTGACACACTCCAAGTGGGCTTGAGCCATGGTGCTTGCATTAAGTACTGTGTTCTGTATCATGTGTACTTAGGTAGGGGTTCTATTCTCACTGCAGTCAAATGGAGGGTTGGTTTGTGTGTATGTGTGATCTGTTGCTGGACTTTACATTGAGCCTATTACAGCAGCTTGTGAAACATTGTTATCTTGTCCTGGGCAGACACACATCTGCCATAATTAGATTATACAGTAAGAAAAAGAAGTTGCCTTCTACAAATACAAATGTGAGAACCCAGACCTGGAAGACCAACCTCCTCAGCCTAGGCAAGCAAAGAAGGCAATTTGTGCAACCTCTAACCCCAACCCTTATTTTTTTTCTTTTTTTCTTTTTCTTTCCCCCACAGCACAGCAGGGTAGGCCTGACCCACATAATCTACATACTCCCACTCCACTGGCTACGGCACCAAGGCCCAGCATGTCTGAGTCACAATCTGGTAGCACCCTTTGTGCTGCCCCTACATTAACTGGCCCCTGAGGTACTTCCACCCTGGAGGACAGGCCTGTGGTCCTGTCCAGGAGCAGTGGTAAAGTGGATGATTTTATCACCTGAGAAGAACTGCTGGGGATGGTGCAGAGGATTGTGTGCCACACTGTGGCCACACATCTATGCCAGATGGAGACGCTGCTCTCCATTACTGTACTCAATAACACAAGGAGATGCAGATGGCAGACGATGCAGCCATTGGTGTAGTGAGGTGTCATTGATGACAGTCCAGTGGGTTTGGACTTGATTATCATTGTCACCCAGCTTGACATCCATGGGTTTACCAGGTCCACACTCTTACCCCAACCAAGGTGTTCACCCAACTCTTGTGTTTTTTGCTGTCCCTGTCTCTTGTCTTATATATCCTGTTTGTCAGTAATTGCTTCCTCACCTTGACAAATGACCTGCCTCAGACATACCTCTGTCCCTTCCCCAACATTTGTCTCTCTTCAAAAAAAAAAAAAAATAGGGCACCTGTCCCCAAAAAAGAAAATACATAGCTCTCCATGTTACACACATGTCTACTTGACACATTTGATTTGGTCCACTTGACTATACAACATGATTATATTGTTGTCACCTCTCTCTCTGGAGGTGACAGTCCAAATTCAGCTAATCTTCTGTACATAAGATCAGTTTTTCAGGGCACATTCTCAGTATACATTAGATATTCACAATACATACATGTGTTCACAGGTTCATAGGTGTGTACTACACCAACAGCCCTGGAGCCTTTACAAGCCTAGCCCATAGATGTGCCCTGGCATCATGCCACCATTAGTTCCCAGTGCCTCTATTAAGTAGAACCACTGGAGTGATCCCCGGGGTGAATTTTCTATTTCCCATCCACTCATCAAGATTTCTCTTGAAAAGGGCCAGTGAGGTGCTATGTTTGACATGTATGCGAAGTCTATTCCAGAGCATGGGCAGTCTCTGCATTATGAACCTGACCCTCCAGCATAATGAGGTTGAGGTCCCTGGAGCGTGTGGTGTGGAGGAATTGGGATTTCTTTAGGTGTAACATTTCTAACAGGGCTGGGTCAGACGTGGCTTTGTAAGTCTGTATGAACTGCCTTGCCCTCATCCATAGCTCTGGTGACTGACTCAAAGAAGTCAAACAGGTTGAGCAGGCATGATCTACCTTTCACAAAACCAAATTGTGTGGGATAAAGTTTAGAAATTCCCTATATCCTTGTTAATTAGGTCCATGATGATGCACTCCATAGCCTTACATATCAGACTCATCAGGCTAATGGGGTGATAATTCCCAAGGTCTGTAGTTGCTCCCCCTTTATGGAGAGGGATGACTGTAGCAATGCGCCATTCTCTAGGGACAAAGCCTGAAGTGAGGCTGTGATTGAACAAGACACACAGGTGTGGTGCCAGTTCACTTTGTAGTTCATGTAGAACACAGCCAAGGATTATGACAGGTCCCATGGAAGCTGGATTTTTGGCCTTAGACAATGCAGCTTTAACCTGTGCTGCATTAATGCTGGGTGCCTGGAATTCTTCCGGTATTGTGATTCATCCTTTAGGGGGAGAGAGGGGTAAAGTTGGCACTGAATCTGTCAGCCAGTATGTTGGCAATATCTGTTGGCTCACTATAGGAGGTACCATTGTGCAGTATCTCAGAGCAAATCTGGGTATTGCCATGAAGATTCTTGATATAACTGTAGAAGGCATTGTGGGTGTTTTTAGTGTCTGCTGCAATTCTGCCATCATAGCTAGCTTTAGCGGTTTTGAAGAGGGATCTCAACTTTCTGTTGAAGCTCATAAGGGAGTTTTCCAGTCTTGGGGCTTCACCTTTTTCTGCAACAGTTTCTTCTTTCTGTTGCATAGTTTGTTAATGACAGGGGACCACCAGATTGGCTTCCTCCTTTATTTAGAGGAGAGCTTATTGGTTCTGTTTGGTATGGCTAGTTCCATGCATTTATGTATGTATTAGTACAGTGCATTGGTGTATGATTCAGCAGTCATGCACCTATTTTCCATTTGCATGGGTGCCATGAAGTTAGCCAGCTCTTTTTTTAGGAGCCAAAGTCAGCTTTGGAGAAGTTTTTTATGGTGGCTACCTTTGTTGATGATGTGGGTGAGATGTGGATTTCCATGGTAATGAGTTTGTGGTTGAATATAACCAGGGAGGAATTGACTATTGGTTTTGAGCAGTGGTTGACCAAATTAGTAATAACCAGGTCAAGGATGTTGCTTCCTCTAGTGGGGGTAAGAATGAGCTGGTCCAGCACATTGGAATTAATGAATTCCAGGAAGTGCTGGGCAAGTATATTGGTGCATGAGTAGTTTTCCCAGTTGATGGAGAGGTAGTTGAAGTCACCCAGTATGAGAGTATTGGGTTGTACCCTAGTAGTTTCCAGGGTGCTTAGGAATGTGGAGTGAGAGTCTTGGAACATGGTTGGGGACCTATAGCAGACTATGACCTGAATCACCATCTTACCCACTGTTAGTTGCACCTGAAGTATCTCTGATGCATTATGCTGGGCTACTAGTCTGAAGGTGTGCAAATCCTTTATGAATATGGAGACACCACTGGCTTTGGAGCTTCAGTCCATGTTCTGCGGCCGAAAGGTGTGGAATGAGTTATAGCCTGGTAGTGCGGGGGTGCTTTCTGCTGCTTTAAAAAATGTCTTCTTTACAGCACAAATGTCGATGTTCTCCATTTTGAGGAGTGCTTTGAGTGAGTGCATTTTGAGATTTAGACTTCTAGCGTTGAGCAGCATTACCCTCAGATTGCATTTATTTATAGCTGTTATGGTGGTAATTTGGTCTTTGGAACACTGCCTAAAAGAGGCACTATAGGGGTGGCAAGAGCCTTAGCCAGTATCCGGAAACCTAGGGGTGACAGATATAGGCCATCTCTGGCAAAGCATCGAGGTCTGTCAATCATGTCATCCCAAGCAGACAGATACTGGATCCCCTTAGAATGACACCAGAAACTTAGCCAATTATTGAATTTTGTTCACTCTCCCAAGTAATAAAACCCTGAGGGCTCAGTATTTTTTGCACAATATATCAACCACACTACAAAGTGTAATATATAATGTTGTGTGCTCCCTCATGGACAGGGCCAGTCGGTGGTGCTGACAACCTTGCTCTGCTAAACTCCAATAATCAACTATGCTCAATTAGGGTACTTTTGTTTTAACACAGCTAGACGTCTACACACTTAGGACACACTGTACAGTTAGGCTACTGGCCTCATATGAAGCTATGAATCTATGTGCCTAAGCAGGCTTCACAACCTGTTGTCCCCCACATGACCTGCTGATGTTATCGACCATAAGCTCACCTGCAGCCATATAAAATTAAGACTTGTGCTGTGGTGCTTGCATTAAGTGCTGTGTTCTGTAGTCTGTATACTTAGGTAAGGGTTCTGTTCTCACTGTAGCCAACTGTGTGTGTGTGTGTGTGTGTGTGTGTGTGTGTGTGTGTGTGTGTGTGTGTGTGTGTGTGTGTGTGTGTGTCTCCATTCAGCTGAGTAGATGTGCTATCCTATAGTTACTTCTTTAGTGGCATGGCTTGCTACTGTTTTCATACTTGCAGAAGCCTACACATCTATTTAATGCAGCCCTCCCAACCTCTTGTCTCCCACATGGCCTGCTGATGTCATCCAGTTGACCTGCAGACATGTAAAAGGCAGATATGTGCTGTGGCATTTGCTTATAGTACTGTGTTCTGTAGTCTGTGTACATAGATAGAAAGGTTCTGTTCTCTCTACAGTCAAGTGTGTGTGTGTGTGGCTGTATGTGTGTGACAGATGTTACTTGACATTGCAGAGGCCTTTTTATACCAGCATGTGGGACACTTTTATCATCATATGCTCAACAGGCAATGCAGATTATTGCATATCCAACTATCCCACCAGGCCATGATCAGACACTGGCCTGAAGCCCAGGCAGATGTCACTTTAGGTTCATATGAAGTTACTAGGTAGAGGACTGGTGACAGGTATGATTTGTGGTATGTCTGGTGGGGACGGGGGGGGGTGAAGTTTGCCTCAGACTGCCTGGTAGCAGGTTGACAATCTCCTCAGTGTCAGTATGAGTAGCACCATCCACTACTAGTTGGTCAGAAAGCAAGGCCTTTATTTTTAGATGTCTGACATAGCTAAAGAATGCCTCTTGATTATGTTTAGCTAGGGATGCTACTTTAGGCTTGTACATGGCTTTGGAGAACTTTTCAAGATAGCTAATTTCACTGTTCAAACTGAGGTGGATGTCCGTCCTCTGCTGAGTCAGTTCCCTCTTTTTCTTAGATATTACTTTCTTCCACTTGTATAACCTATGCATGCTTGATATCCACTAGGGTGGCTTGTTTTCTGTGAGGAACTTGGTTTGATTCATTAACGTTCAGCCAACTCTGTACATTTGTATAGCTGTTTATACAGGCAATTTATGTACACCTCTGTATAGCAATCATTGTTGACAGTGGCATCAGGGGGGGTTGCAACTGTATATGGCATTAGTTAGGTGCCTATAGTTTGCTTTGGAGAAATGTTTCATCCTTTCTGCTCTTCAGGGGGTGTTGGGTATAATTGTGAATGTGAAAAAGACTGAATTGTGATCTGACCTGACCAGGGGGACCAACACACAGGGGTTACTACAGAAAACCGCTGTGTTGGCCACTACTAAGTCTAAGACATTCAAGGCCTTAGGTGGGGGTGCAGACTATCTGTTACACAGCATGTGTATTAACAAAGTCCAGGAACCTTAAGGTGAGTGTGTTTGTGCACATATATAACTCCAAATTGATGGAATGATAGTTGAAATTACACATGACCAAGGTGTTTGGCTATCTAGTAAGTGACTCAGTTAGGTCCAAGTAAGCAGACCTTGTGGTTCAGGGTGGGGGACATGTAACTATTTGTGATATGGAAGGGGGTTTTACATATGGTTAGTTGGACTTGGAGTAAAGCTACAGAGTCGTACCAATCTTGTGGTGTATTTGACCAGTTTTGTGGTGTATTTGTCTTTAATGAAGATGTATACACCTCTGACATGGCCTAAAAAGGCCACTATGGGGAGACAGGCACATTTATATAGTACAGTGAGGTACATCTCCAGTCATTCACTGCAACATGGACTATCACAGAGTCATAACGGTATTTGTTAAGAGACTTGAGTGAGTGCATGATCTGATGCACACTGGCACTTGTCAGGCAACTGACTGTGACCTTTACCTTGTGTGTCCTAGTGAGGGGGATATCTGTGTTTCTCACTATGGAGTTGCTTATGAGCAAGAAATTTGGTTTTGAAGTGTTTTGCCTGAGGGGCTTATTGGCTGAGACACTGGTGTATGTATTACTATGTGTAATGGATTCATTTGAGTCTGCACTGTGTGTAGTAGGTTTGTGCCTGGGAGGTCACCAATCTTTAGTTAGGTTTCTAGCAAGTACCTCCACATATGTTAGTTTATGTGTTGTGAACTTATGCGCAACAGGTGAATTGTGTGCGCTGACATGTTTAATGTCTAGTTTGTTGTTATGTGAGAAAATGTATTCCAAATTCATAGTATAGATACAACTCTCACATGTTGTATTAGTTTGTTTCAGCAGTAATTGGTTGTCAGCATACATGAGGTAATTGCTCTGTTGCCTCAGGATGCCCATGTCCATCAGGCTGTCTGGAAACAGGGTGGGAAATTGTCCATCCATCATGGAAGATAGCAAGTAGTGGGGAGTGGACTAGCTGGGCCAGGTTTTGGTGTAAGACTAACAAAATGTCTATTCTATGGAGGGCTAGGGTTACAAAAATGTGTCAATGTTTCACATGCACACCTGAGCTGCTCGCAGGGCAGCAGTGCAAGCTCTGAGCAGCTACAGTAAACTGAATGCAAACACCCCAAAACACAACACTGGAATACAAGAGAAGTTAAACTATGTTAAGCAAGTAAAACAAGGGGAAGGCCAACAGGGAGCCTCATTCCAACAATCTCCAAGACAGATGGGTTCTTGGCTGCATAGTTCTGCTGCAAGGGTGCAGGATGGCCTTCTTAATTAAAGATGGCAGGTTTTAGTACTCCAATGATACTGAACAGTCTAGGTTCAGCAAGCCTGAATCGAGCCTATGTTATAAAATACAGATATCCTAAAAAATCCAAAGTGCAGAAAATCACAATCACAACAGAAGAACAAACATTTTAAATAAAGCTGCAATCCAGTAGAATACTCAAACAAGAGTGTAGACAACAAACCTTCCTAATGTGAAATAAGTGGTCTGGAACAGAAGTGCTTAAACCAGAACTAAGTCACTTTCTGAATAGCAGACACAATAAGCCTTCAACCAATAAATCCCAGCTTAGAAGGGTGTAGCCTATCCTTCCCTGCCATGAGAGACTACACCGCAAACCTTCCTAATTTAAAATAACTGGTTGGAGGCCAAGTGCTTAAACCATAACAAAGAGACTTAGAACAATAGCCATAATAAGCATTCAACCAGCAATTCCCAGCTCAGAAGGGCAGATGCTACCCTCTCCTTCCATCAGAGTCTAGATGCAAACCTTCGTAATGTAATACAACTGACTTGAAGCCTGGGTGCTTAAATCCTTCCCTGCCATGAGAGACTACACCGCAAACCTTCCTAATTTAAAATAACTGGTTGGAGGCCATGTGCTTAAACCATAACAAAGAGACTTAGAACAATAGCCATAATAAGCATTCAACCAGCAATTCCCAGCTCAGAAGGGCAGATGCTACCCTCTTCTTCCATCAGAGTCTAGATGCAAACCTTCGTAATGTAATACAACTGACTTGAAGCCTGGGTGCTTAAACCAAAAGTAATAGGCTTAGAATCACAGCTACAATGTAATGCAATACCAGACAGATGACAGTGGCATGTCTGTTAATCTACCCATATATATCATGTTATGGTTAGCAGACCCTGTGTTATCTTCATGAGAAAGCCCTGTGGTCTGTCCAGCTGCTGCATGTGTCTGGTGAGGTTCCTGAAAAAGAGAGCATTATACTGTATTACTGTTCTGACAAGTGTGACAACAGTGCTGTCAGACAATCCTGAGATCTGCATGTGATGGCATACGTATGTACTGGAAAACATTAACAAGAGAGGTTATAAAGTACTGACACACATTGCAGTTCCTGACTTCACTACCCTTACAAGAGAATACACTAAAAAGTACTGTCATGATGATGCTATCCACTGTATCATTTGGCAAGGTGAATATAACTGACAAGTACAATTATCTGTTCAACAACACAAATGCAGATATACTACGCACTAATGTAGCTATACACGCTGCGCATCAGACACACAGCTTTTGTATCCATGAAATCAAAAGAGAGAAAATTATAGTTATGTACTTACCATAACTATACCATACCCCACATTCCAAAGACATGCATCTGGAGCATTTCTCCCGGGCCTCCGCTGAAACAGGCTCTGTGAACCTAGTCCGTTTTCTCCCGGTCAAAAATAAATAAATAAATAAAAAATAAATAAATAAATAACTTGGCATCTGTGTTATCTGTATTCACCATTCATCACGTTAGGGTCTAGGATCTGATATTGTATCCCAGCTGGCATACTCAGACAACAACTTAGCTCAAGCTCCTCCCCTCCCATGATGCTCTGCTGCCCTCTAATCCTTCAGATCGAGTTTCCATAATGATAGAAGACAGACTAGAACCAATCACCACCAACACAGGTCCACCAGCATCCTGCCAATCTCTCAGGAAGGGGGCCTGAGGGTTGGACCATGATGAATGGTGATTACAGATAACACAGATGCCAACGTACATAACTATAAATCTGATGTTATCTTAGTCACCATTCCTCATGTTAGGGTCAGAGTCCCCAGCTACCTGAATCCTAGGAGGCCTCAAGGAAGGACATGCCAAAGAACTGTGGAGCCAAAGGAAGCCCTTCCTTTAGAAATCAAATCCAACTTATAGAGGGAAATAAAAGTGTGAGGTGAGGACCACATAGCTGCTGCACAAATCGTCTAGGGATTGGCAATCTGCAAAAGCAGCGGATGTAGACACCACCCTGGTGGAATGAGCCTTTACTGGAGCAGGTAGAGGGACACCTTTTGAAGAGTAAATGAACAAAATGCATTGCAATATCCAACATGAAATAGTAACTTTTGATACTCCCTTGCCCTTTCTGTTAACCAAAAAGGCTATGAACAACTGGTCTGAACACCTAAATCACTTAGTTCAATGCAGATACAATTGAAGCTGGTAATGAACATCCAAGGTGTGCAGAATGTATTCCCCTTTATTGGCATAATTAGGGAAAAAGACTAGAAGATGAATACATTTATTGATAGCCTCCGAAGCTACCTTGGGCATAAAAGATGGATTAGGATTCAGGGCTACTCTGTCCTTATGGAAAATTAAGTAAGGTGGCTTAATGGTGAGAGCTTGCAGCTCAGAGACCCTCTTGGCTGAAGTTACTGCCACTAAAAGGGTCGTCTTCCAAGAAAGAAATTTGAGGTCGCAGGATGCTGCCGTTTCAATGGACGGTTTTGTCAGTGACTGTAGCTCCAAAGCAAGATCCCATGCTGGAGAAGGGACTTTAATAGGGGGCCTTAACAAAAATACAGCTTTCAAAAAGGTTTTGCAGAGCCGAGAGGAAAAGATAGATTCAGCATCAAGATAAAAATTCAAAATTGCTGCCAGTTGAACCTTGATAATGGAAAAACTGGTCCCTTAAAGAGAGGATAGAAAGAGAAGAATCTCGGGAATGGAAGCTGAAAAGGGGTTCAGATTCTTGTTCTTTGCCTAAATAGAAAATCTCTTCTATTTTCTGATATACACTTTCCTGGTGGAAGATCTCTGGGAAGCAAGGATAATGTCCTTCATGGGTGAGGCTAGCCTGTACTTAGTCAAAATCACTGGAAGTGGACAAACCATGCTGTCAGATGAAGGGTCTGAAGATTCAGGAGCAGACGTAAAGATGTGTGGGATATGAGATCCGGAGATGGATTGAGCGCCCAGGGTGGGTGCCTCAAATGAGATCGTAGAAGGGGGAACCACACCTGCCAGGGCCGGAAGGGGGCAATGAGGATCAATTGCATCTTGAGGCATCTGGCTTTCTGAAGTACTTTGGGAATTAAAGGCAAAGGAGGAAAGGCATAAAGTAAACCCGGAGGCCAATCATGCATGGGTGCATCCCTGGGGGATTCCCCCTCTGGGGGGATCAGTGCAAAGAAATTGCTGCATTTGTGATTGAGGGGACATGCAAACAGATTGCAGCTCAGATGGCCCCACCAATGGAAAATCTGCTGTGCCACCACTGGATTCAGGGACCACTCGTGAGGGGTCAGAATAGCCCTGCTCAATTTTTCTGCCAAAACATTGGATGCTCTGGGAATGTGCATTGCAATAAAAAAGCACCTCGTAGACATCGCCCATTCCTAAACCCTCATGGCCGCGCGACAAAACAGATAAGAATGTGTGCCCCCTTGCTTGTTTATGTACCAAACAACTGCCATGTTGTCCGAAAGTACTGCAATCGTTCCTCGAGGGAGGCAATCTTGAAAGTGAAAGGCTTGCAATGATAAGAGGACTGCTCTCATCTCCAGAACATTGATGTGCAGTTTGTCTCTGAAGGGGACCACGCTCCTTGGATGTCTTTCCCCAGAAATGCTGCCCCCACCCTAGGAGAGAAGTGTCTGTGGTGACTGGGAACAGGGGGGGAGAAGGACTTCCTGCAACAAGGTCCGGAGAGCGAATCCACCACAAAAGATGAGTCTGACATATGGGTGTGAGATGAATGGTGAATGATAGGGGGTGATGCAGCACTGACCATTGAACTGCAAAAGTCCACTGTAGCACTCTCATGTAGTACCTTGCCATTGGAACCAAATAAATGGCAGCTGCCATGGACCCTAGGGATCTGAGGACGTGTGAAGCCGGAGGGTGAGTTTACTCCAGCAGAACCTGGACAAGAGAATGTATCAGAGTTACACAGTGAAGAGGAAGAGCTGCAATCTCTATGGTGGTATCCAACAGAGTGCCCATAAACTCCAGATGTTGAGTTGGATCTAAGGAGGACTTGACTGGGTTCACCCTAATCCCCAGCTGATGGAACAGAGACAGCAGGAAATGTATGTTATCCAATAGTTGATGCTTTGTAGGGGCTGTGAGGAGCTAATCATCTAGATAGGGAAATACTTGGATTCCCTGCAGTCGAAGATGAGCTGCCACCACTGCCATGCATTTGGTGAACACCTGGGGGTCTGAGGTGAGACCAAAGGGCAGGGCCCTGAACTGAAAGTGATTGGCTCCCAAGCAAAAGTGGAGAAATCTCCTGGACCATCGGTCAATCTTGACGTAGTAGTATGCATCCTGGATATTTACTGAGCACATCCAGTCATTGCCGTGCAAAAGGGGCACAATCAACTGCACAGTGACCAACTGGAACTTTGACTTCTGTACAAACAGGTTTAGATGGCTGAGGTCCAGAATAGGATGCAGATCCCCTGTTCTCTTTGGAACTAAAAAGAAGTGGGAATACATTCCAGATCATCTCTGTCCTGTGGGGACCTCTTGGATGGCTCTTTTTCAAAGAAGGTTCATGACCTCCTTTTGGGCCAACTCTTTCTGACTGGGTGGCACATCTGGAAGAGTTCTGATCTTTGGGGAATTCTCTAGAAAAGGAATGTGGTAGCCCCTGGAAATAATGGTTAGCACCCATTGATCACTGGTGATATTCTCCCAGGCTAAAGGGTGCAAGGACAACCAACCCCCAATTGCCTCCAGGGAAAGACAGTCAGGCAACACCTCAAGGACATTGAAAAGGTTTCTTAGAGAAGTGTTCTCTGGAACCTTGATTCTGAGAGCCTCCACTGCCTCTTTGGTGAAGTCTATCATTGAAACCTCTCCCCCATCCCCTGGAAGAGGAATCTTCTTGAACATCGTGGAAGGGAGGTTGTGCCTTATGGAACCAAATTTTCTTACTCCTTTTCTGGTTCTTAGATAAGGACCTTTGAGGGGTAGAAAATTTAATCCTGACAGCCAACAACGTCTTCCCTTCCTGTTCACTGCAGGTCAACATCTATTTTACACTGGGGCCAAACAGAGTGGATCCATCAAAGGGGGCATTAATAAATTATGTCTTGAAGGCCTCTGTGAACCCACTAAGATGCAGCCAAGCATGATGCCTAATGGCAATGCCTAAACCAGTCGCCTGTGAGGAACCTTCCACTGCATTGGAAATTAGCCTCATGGACAAATTAGCTATGGAATGAAGGGTAGACAGTTTGGGAGAAACCGTCTTGAATTCCTCCTGAGACATGGACCCTGTTATGGAAGTTGACAGCTCTTTAATCAAGTCTCTCCTAAGATGGGTGAAATGGGTAAGATAGACTGGCAGGTTAAAGGAAGCTGAAGCAAACAGCCACTTTCTGAATCTGTTCAGAGTTCTCAATTCATGATTGGGAGGATGGACAGAAGAACTCTGCTCTGCCAACTCCTTCTTGGTGGCTGCGGCCACCACAATAGCATCAACTGGGACTGCCTTACACCAAAATGTTTTATCTGCTGGGGGGTTAAGGATCTTGTCCGCTTTTTTAGGCACTGGCTCCATGGTATCTGGCTCCTTCCATGCTCTGCTGGCCACAAGGTTGATGAGGGTCAGCAGGAGGGGACACCCAAGAGGTAGATGGGCCCATACCAAAATCCTCCAGGAATGCAGTTTCCTCTGAGGATGGGAGTTGGGCAGATCAACTGCCCTTGGCTTAAAGGATCTTGAGTATGTCTCCAAAGGAGATGTCTTCTAGAGGTGATCTTGGGGACCATCCCCTTCATTGACATCTGTATCTTCTGTTAAAGACTCTGTGTGGGAGTCAAGATGTCTCATCTTGCATGTCCTCTTCCTCAGAACTTCCTCCACCAGAGCTGTAGGGAAGACTCGGAAGAGGAAGGGACCCCTATGGGAGGTTCCCCCCTGGAGGCTAGACCAGACTGGCCAACCAGAGGCAGGATGAGTAGGTCTGCTCAAACAAGGGGGCTAGGTAGGGTGACCACAGGTGTGGGAGGCAGCTCTGATAGCAGAGAAGGATATTTTCACCACCCGGAAGGTGAAGGAGCTGGATGAGGTCCCATCCCCATCTTCCACTGATAGCACTACAACCGAGGAAGGGGCAGACCTCACCAGACCCCCCGCCCCACCGGACAGGACCAGCCCAGAGCTGTCAAAGCCGGAAGTGCCAAGGGGCAGATATATCTCTGACAAAACTGGACCTGAACCCACCCCAATGGACCCCGTAGGCTCAGCACAGGCCAGAGGGATGGTCTGTTCTGGGGCATAGGCACAGAACCAATAACTATCCCGATGGGGTAAGAACCAGAGTGGGATCTGAAACTTCCATCACCTCCGTACCATGCACCAATCCCTGGGAATCCAAACCGAAGGTTGAATGAGGAGAAGTTAGGTGGGGGGTGGGAGACTGGTTCCCTGTCATGTGGGCTGAGGAAACCAGAAGCCCCAACTCAGTTTGAGCTCTCAAGAAGGACCACATCATCCTGTCCATATCCATGGGAAACACACTCCTGGAGGATTGGGAGGAGATGGAGGACCTGGCTGGACAACTGTGTCTGGATCTGGAGGGTCTCCTCTTGTGCTCCCCAGAGTGAGGTCTACTTGGAGAAGAAAATGCCTGTTCTGCACCCAAGGGATCCAAAGGAAACTCCTCTATTACAATCAGCTCAGACACAGTCCTCAGATCCGACCTGTCTGGAACTGAAGTAAAGGGAGGATCCAAAGAAACTACTCTCAAATCCCTCGGATCCGAGATGGTTGGATCTGTGGCCAATGCACCCATCCTCAGATCTGAAGGTCTTGAATCCAGAGCCTTGAATCTGGGGATGGGAAGCAAAAGTGTCAGATCTGAAGACCTGGAGTCCGAACGCTTTGATCCAGGAGTGGACTGTCTAGAAGCCCTGGGACCTGAGATTATCAGATCAAACACTGCCTGGGCTGGAGTCAATCCAAAAACAGGATCCAACAGCCTGGAACATTTAGAGGGGTCTCCTCAATGGGAGGAACCTTTTTCTTAGCCCCTGAAGGTCCAGTCTTGGTAGGGATATCAGTGACCAAAGGGCCTCCTTTAACTAGACCTTTGATGAGTAATTTGTTGTGATGGTCAATCAGAGCTTTGAGGTTGAAGGCAGCACAAATACCACACTTGACCTTGAGATGGTCACTGCCAAGACAAAAGAGACCCTCCTCATGCGAGTCAGAAATGGGCATTTTCTGGCTGCACGAGGAGCATCTCTTAAAACCTAAGGGTTTGTCCAACATGGCAGCAACCCGCACAACACAACCAAAGAAATTCAAACACAGAGTCTTAAACACAAGCAAAGGTCTAAACACCAAACAATCCATCCGAAACACTAACACTACTAACTAGAACAGCAATGGACTTAAAAATAAACTGTCCAATAAACTCTACAATAAACCAGCAACTTTTTCAAAAACTAGTAGGTGCGCGAAAAGGGCACCAAACGCCTAAGTGGAAAAAAACAGGAGGGGAAAGGGAAGGGAGATAAACTATCACTAAAAACCCAAAGGAAAAACAAACAACAAGGAAAATTCTCCAAAACAACAATCATCTCACAACCTAATTTCCAACCACGAGGAGCTGAGCAATCTGTGTCTGTCTAGATCAAGCAGAAAAAGAGATCTGAGGGATTGGAGGGCTGCAGAGCATCATGGGAGAGGAGGAGCTTGAGCTAAGCTTTTGTCTGACTATGCCGGCTTGGATCCGATAACGGATCCTAGACCCTAATGTGAGGAATGGTGACAAAGATAACATCAGATCAGGGATATGGCACAGTTATCATCGTCAGTTGTGCAGGCTGCTGGGAGGGCAGGGAAGGAAGCCGAGGTCGCTGAGTGTGTGTGTGAGCGAGAAAGTGAAGCAGGTAGGCTGTGTGTGTAGGAGTCCTCCATGTGAAAGTGGAGTGTGAGAGTCTGCATCAACACAGCCAAGCTCAGTGCTAGCTCTACATCTTGGCATGTTTTCTCTCTTTTTTTGAGAGAGAAAGAGGAATATTGGGGAAGGGATGTAGGAATGTCTGGGTGAGGTAAGTTGGGCAGGTGAGGAAGCAATTGCAGACAGACAAGACAAACAAGACAAGAGACAGGGATGGTGAAGGACATATGAGGTGGGTGAACACCATGGATGTGGAGGGGATGGGAAATCTCAGTTCCATGCACATTGAGGCTGTTGACAGTGAGAATCTAGTCCTCATCCAGTGGACTGTCATCACTGTCATCTCACTGCACCACTGGCTGCAGTGTCTGATGTCTGCACCTCCTAATGGTGCTCTGTACTAGGATGGAGAGCAGGCACTCCATCCAGCATAGGAGTGCGCCAACAGTGGGGTGCACAATCCTATGCACCATCCCTAGCAGTTCATCATGAGTGATAAACTCACCCCCTCTGCCGCTGTGCCCGGAGGGAGCAACAGATCTGTGGGGCCAGGTAGTGCAGGGGCAGCAGAGGGAGAGCTAGCAGGTACTGCACCAGATGTGTTGGGCAGTGGTGCTGTAGTCAGTGGAGTGGGGGCAGGTAGATCCCAAGGCACAGTCTTACCCCACTGTGCTGTGGGGAAAACAAAAAATAAAAAGTAAAGAGAAAAAAAAAAACAATTAAAATACTAAACACAAAAAAAGAGAGAAAAGGGTTGGGGTGAGAGAAAAAAAGGGAAAACATACGTAACGTCATACGTGACACACAAAGCATCAATCCAATTACTTTGTTCTGAAAGTATCGATCCAATTACTCTGTTCTGAAAGCATTGATCCAATTACTTTGTTCTGAAAGCATCGATCCAATTACTTTGTTCTGAACGCAGTGATCCAATTACTTTATTCTGAAAGCATTGATCCAATTACTTTATTCTGAAAGCACTGATCCAATTACTTTGTTCTGAAAGCATCGATCCAATTACTTTGTTCTGAAAGCACTGATCCAATTATTTTGTTCTAGAAGCATTGATCCAATTACTTTGTTCTGAAAGCACTGATCCAATTACTTTGTTCTGAAAGCATTGATCCAATTACTTTGTTCTGAAAGCACTGATCCAATTACTTTGTTCTGAAATCATTGATCCAATTACTCGGTTCTGTTACCTTTACTTCTACAGGTGGGATATGCATGCTCATTTTGATACAACTCTATTAAATACCATCTAAGCGGTCCTTAACTTTTAATGCTATAAAATTAGGGTCTACATTAGAAGATGGAAAGGAGAAAATAGCGAACGGCAAAGCAGCAAAATGACCGGACCTCGAAATGCTGTTTGCCAGATTGTGATACAGTGAAGATTGGAATATTTGCCCTTTCCTCACTGTAGTGCGATCTCGGATTTGGTATATATATTTAGCGGTGGGTGTGGGGGGGCACAGCCCCCCACAATAGCAAGTTCGAGGTCCGGTCTATTCGCTGTTTTGGATTCGCTATTTTTACCATTCAGTATTCTAATAGAGTCCCATAAAATTACTATAAAAATTATAGTATTATAATAATATAATATTATTATTAAAATATTTAGACAGTACTGTTCTGATGCATACATACCACATGCTTCTTGCATCCTTGCTAGATGCATGGCATGGGATCGAACATTCGAGACTCTTTCCTCAGCAGTTGTGGAAAAAACAGAGCACCATTATGAATACCAGTTTTGACTATATTCAGCTTTTAACTCTTACAATTACTAAATGAAATTGTACTTACACATCTGTGGGTGTCCTCTGCCAAACATTCCCTGATCCAAAGCACTTTATAAGGCCCTGCAACCAAGGGAGCCCGCAGGATTTTTTGCAGGGGGGTGCAAACCCAGAGCCCCACCCACATAGCTCACCCCGCCCCCTGCCAACACAGCCCCGCCCAAGTCCACCCACCCCAAGCCCCGCCCACACAACCATTCCAGTGTCCCATTACTTGGCTATTTCTCCCCATTTACTGTAGACACTGTTCAAATCTGTGTGCATACTGTGTTATGCTTTAGTTCTACAATGATTACAGGCAGTTGGATTTAATTTACAACTTTTATTTCAAACATTATAGCCCAAACACTGAGACATTTACTAAACCTAAACAAAGCAATAGTCTTACAATGAAAACAGACTTGGCATTAAAGCTTCTCTACTTTTGAAACTCACATTCAATGAAACGGCATTGAAACCCACATTCAAAGAAAATGCATCTGGCCAGTGGCAGGTTATTTACCTTTGAACTGTTTTCAAGCAATAGGCTCCTTGCACACCGTTAGGGCCATGCAAAAGTTATTTGATTTACCTGATTGTATTAATTATAATATATAATTGAATTATATCCTTGTATTACACAGCAACACTTGTATATTTCAGTGTTTCATCTACAAATTCAGTGCCTGCTGCCGTCAAAGAATAAATTGCCTATGTTAAATTAAAAAAATGGTAAGCTGGTATATTGCTATAGAAAATGGATGACAAGCTGAAAAACAGGTTCATAGTTATTAGGCATCTCATCCAAAGGAGGACATCCTGAGGACTGCAGCATACAAATGTATATGCTGTAGGAATAGAACCTCAAGCCTTTACATTAAGATGCATGTATTCTACTTGTGGTGCTACTAACATAGCTTTAAAACTTTATACCACAATAGAGATACCATTTGCTAAACAAAATGGTTGCACATTGTAAATAGACTTGGCATGAGCAGCAGTGAACTTCACTTCCCTTAAAACTCACAGTTCCTTGAAAATGCACTTGAAAATTCCACCTGCTAACTCTAACTTGGGCATTTCACTTTCTCTCTCTCTTACAAAGATACCACACCCCTCAAGGCCTCACCCTTAGTGCAAGAAATCTTGACAAAGCCTAAAATAAATAGGGACAAATTATAAATATGGCTCTCAGAAAATTGCAAGAGTAACAGGATTTGTGTTAGTATGCATTTTTCTAAATGACATGACATCTAAAACTGAAATGTCTCATTTAGCAACTTCAATCCTTTTTAAGAGGAATATGGGGCAAAATCTGGACAGCTGAGGGGTATGCTACCTCCCTCTTATACACACACCAAATAATTCTGGTCAGACTTGAATTAGTTCTGGGAAGGTTGCACTGAACTCACCATGCTTGATCTGAAGTGGGTGAAATCCTGGTAGCTAGTGATTGCAGCTCAGCAATGTGGAGCATTAAAGCATTTTTAGCAGAGCATTGTTTCATCACTACCTATTGCGTTTGCACATAAGCTGTAGTCATTTCAAACATTTGCCTTTTTTGATTACTACAGAGTACATTTACCCACCAGAGCTATTGTGTTTTGACTTCATTGTGGAGCTAGTTGTTGCAGGGCTTGGCTTTTAAGTAAGGTAGCAATGCTTATTTACCATATACCATTAAAGCCACCCAACTACAAGTGTACTAACACACAGACACTGCTATAAGACACTGGTCTCCAATAAAATGTAATGAGCTTCTGAAAATACTGTAATCCTGTCCTTTTATTACCAATACTGTGATATGCATTTCAATACCCAAGGCTTATACATTATCTAGCTATGTAAATATTCTCTGCATGGCAACAACGAAAAGGCTTTCAATGCTGGCAATTCTTTAACAATATGCTTACTAAAGCTTACTTGCATCTTACAATGTCCGACAAGCTTACTAAAGCTTACTTGCATCTTACAATCTCCGACAAGCTTACCTGATGTTCATTAAACCATGGCTACTTAAACAGAGCAATAGGACACTGTGATAGCATGCAGTTCCTGAATAATAAGAAGCATAAATCAACAGTATAAAAATCTGATAGAAAACCAGAACATTTTGCAAAATCAAGGACAGATGAAAAGCCACGGTCATATTTGTGATCTACCTTGGATGGGGGCAAGGGAGCCTGCAGGATTTTTTGCAGGGGGGTGCAAACCCAAGCCCCGCCCATGCAGCCCCACCCCCTCGGTTGCCCCGCCCACTCACCCCCCCGCCCACACAGCCATTCCAGTGTCCTATTACGTGGCTATTTCTCCCCATTTGTCATAGACACTGTTCAAATCTCTCAGTGTGCATACTGTTTTATGCTTTACTTCTACAATGATTACAGATATCTGGATTTCATTTACAACTTTTATTTCAAATTTTATAGCACAAACACTGACAGACATTTACTAAACCTAAACAAAGCAATAGTCTTACAATGAAAACAGACTTAGCATTAAAACTTCTCTACCTTTGAAACCCACATTCACTGAAACAGCATTGAAACCCACATTCAACGAACATGCATCTGGCCAATGGCGGGGTAAGTTTACCTTTGGCCCGTTTCCAAATCATAGGCTCCTTGCACACATTTTTAGAAACATGCAAGAGTTCTTTGATTCACCTTCCTGACTTAATTATACTACATAATAATTGAATTATATCCCTTGTATAATACAGCACCACTTGTTAGAGTGTGTTTTAAAGTTATAGTTCTGAGCATCTTTCCTTTAAGCAATGAAACAAATCATATGAACCAATAATGACAGCCTGCCCAATTCAGAACATTTCAACCATAAAGGAACACTTAAACTTCTGTCATACAATCCACCAATATCAATCAGTATGCAGAATCTCTGCAGAAGTAAAAGTCATCTGAATAATTCCACATTAAAGAGATCTGAAACCAATGAAGAGGTTGTTGCTAGAAAAAAAACTTTATATTTCAGTGTTTCATTTACAAATTCAGTGCCTGTTGCCCTTGAAGAATAAATTGCATGTGCTACATTAAAATAAATGGTAAGTTGGTATATTGCAATAGGGAATGGGTGGCAGGCTGAAAAACAGGTTCATAGTTATTAGGTGTCTCATCCAAAGGAGGACATACTAAGAACTGCAGTACCATACCTTAAAATACAAATGTACATGCTGTATGAATAGAACCTACAGCCCTTTGCATAAAGACGCAAGTATGCTACCTGCTGTGCTAACACTGCTTTAAAATTCTATACCACAATAATGATACCATTTGCTAAACAAAACAGTTGCACCTAAATTTCACCTGTTAGAGCTAACTAGGGAATTTCTCTCTGACTCTGTCTCTCACACACACACACACACACACACACCTCAACTTTAGTGCAAGAAATAAATAAATAGATTTTTTCAAAATTACAACTGTAAACTCTGTGTGACCATGGTGTGTGTTTGTTTTTGTCAGAAAGGTATAAGGGAACTCATGGCTATGTATATAGATGAATCTCTCTGTACTGAAGTACTCCCTACCATGATGATGCTTTAATAGTGTGTTTGCATTCAGAAACTTTTACAGTTTTTATACTGAATTTGATAGCTACATGAATTAGAAAATAACCAATTTCCTTTTCAGAGCCTAAGCTAAAAAGTCCACTCCTTACAAGCACTGCTTCCCCTGGAAAACATCTATATATGCATCATCACAGAGACCTAGTTAAAGACCGATGACAGCACTCCTTTAATGCAGGATTTCAATACCTGCCACAAGTTCAGGCCTATCACCAGAGATGAAAATGTGATGGTGTCTACATATTCTTAAAGAACATTTCATCTCCAGACTTACTAGGTGAGATAATGATGTGGAATTCCTCTGCATCCAACTTTGCATTAACAAAACTCCTTACTGTGTCATACCTAACTATAGGTCCACTCTATGTACCCCATCAGTCCATATCTCCTACCTAACTAATATGGTGTCCCTATGCATTAAGCCAACACAATTATTCTAGGAGACTTCAATCACATTTTCTTCCAAAACTGCCATTTTGAGGAAGGATTATTAGGGGAGAGCAACATTTTGAGCCAAAATTGGGGACAATGGAGAGGTTTGGATATTCCTAATTCTACTAAGCGATTTGCACATACCTCTCAACCTCTTAATGCAGGAAATCTGGACAAGGCTAAATATATTGGGGGAACATACAAACACAACTAAAAATTGCTCGTGTATAAACTTAAGAGTTGATAGAATAACAGGTCTTGCATTAGCATGCATTTTTCTGAAGGTTATGACGTCTGAAACTCAAATGTCTGTCATTTAGTGACTTCATTGTATGAGGAACAAACCAAAAGTAAGAAGCAAATATCTATTCATTCTGCAAAGATATGGACAACTGAGAGGTATAGTTCAACCGGGCTGTCTGAGTTTGCTACCCCCTCACAAAATCATGGTGAATGGAGCCTCCCCTGCAGCCATTCCAATGTCCCATTCCTTGGTTATTTTGCCCCATTTACCATAAATACTGTAATGTGCATACTGCTTTACTTTGCGATGATTTAGATTTCATTTGAAAGTTTTATTTTACAGCACAAACTAATACATATCTGTTAAACAAAGCAATGCAGTCTCACAATGAAAATAGACTTAACATTAAAACTTCTCTGCCCTTGAAACTCACATGCATTGAAACAGCATTGAAACCCACATTCAAAGAAAATACATTTTGCCAGTGGCAGATAAATATTAACTTTGGGCTGTCTTCAAAATCATAGGCCCCTTGAACATAACATACACATGCTCTTTGATACACCTTCCTGACTGTATTACATTATATTCCTTGTACAATACAGTACAGTTGTTAGAGGGCATTTTAAATTTATTGTTTTGAACATTTTTCCAGTAAACAATGAAACAAAATGCATACACCAATGACAGAACTGCCCAATTCAGAACATTTCCATCATAAAAGTCTACTCAACCTTCTATAGTCCACCACTGTCAGTAAAAAATATGCACAATCTCTGAAGTAGTAAAATTCACATTAAAGAAATTTGTAACTAATAAAGAGGTTGCTGCTAGCAAACAACTTTATATGTCATTGTTTCATCTACAAATAAAGTGCCTGTTGCCCTTGAAGAATAAATTGCCTTTGTTGCATGCAACAAAAAAATGATAAGTTAGTAATACATAATAGGGAATGGATAGCAAACTGGTAAAAGGTTCATGGTTACTAGGTATCTTTGCTAAAAAGGACTGCAGCATCCACCCCCTTTACAACACAGTACAGTATCAGCAATGCATCTACCTACTGTGGGAGTAGAACCCACAGCTTTCAGCATCAAAAGCAAGTACACTATCTGTTGTGCTATTAACAATGCAAGCAGACTAAACATAAGCAGCACTAAACTTTTGCTCTCCTGTAGCTCTCAGGTCCTTATAAAATTTACTCGACACTCAGCTGTATCTCTGAACTTTGCAGCACAAGAAATCTGGAAAAGCCAAAATTTATTGGGGGACAAAAGGCCAAAAACCAGGGACACATTTTAAACATTGCTTGTATAATGTTGGAAAGTTGCTAGAATAAAACGCTGCATTACCACCATACATTTCACTGCCGTCTTGAAGCAGGGGACCCTGTGCAACACAGTCAGAGCAACATACCTCTATGTCAAATCAGCTGTTTTGTGAAAGAGACTGAAACTTAAATGGCTACCATTTAGTGAATTCAGTTCTCACCATAGCACAGCTGTCAACCTCTTAGCACAAAATACCGGAACAAAGCCAATACTGGGTGAATACAGCCCCAAACATTCAGTGAATTCAGTTCTTACCATAGCTCTCAACCTTAGCACAAAACCTGGGTGAAGCCAATAATGGGGGAATACAGTCCCAAAGACAGGGATACATTTCAAATATCCATCTTGTACACTTAGAAAATTGCTAGAATAAAAGCTTTTGTTACCATGCACTTTCTGAAGAATATGAAGTCTGATGATATTCAAATGTGTCATTTTTTTTAACATTTGTTAACCAGGAAAGTCTGACTTGGGAAAAGTATTATTTTAGCCTAATACTTGTTTGTTACAAGGTGATTTTAGGAAATGACATTTTAGGGATAATGGAAGCTAACGTGGGTAAAATTAGCACCAAATTGGTCAGATTACACACACACACACACACACACACACACACACACACACACACACACACACACACACAGACTATATCCTTGGGATCAGAATATGTGAATATTGTGGATGGATTCAGTGCATTGTTGGACAGCATTCTTTCATTTTTCTTGGTATTTTTTGAGACCCTTAAGTTTGTCCACTGCTGCCGTTTTTGTAATAGTGCTCTTAAGTTCCTCACTGGCATTAATTTCCTTCTTTCATTATACAGTTTAACATGAGAGTTCCATCAGAAAGGTTTAGTCCAGAATTCATCCCTAGACTTAAGGCAGACTGGTACAGACTTTTCTATGCAGCTTTCAGGGGTACTAAAACTGGAAGTGAATGCAGTAGTTCTCTCAGTTGGGTTAACTTGGAGGATTGTTGGGAAATTTTCCAAGATCTTTTCCAGGTCAAACCTAGTTCAGCTTGCAGAAGTCCCTAAAAGAATGGTCTCATTTGGTGGCAGGGTACTACCACTAGAGCTCATCACAGAATTTGTACCACGTGCTCAAATTTTAGTGAGTTACTTTCCCTGGCCTCACTTATTCCTGTGTAAAGGTTCATCTTGTGATCATCTCAATATGTCTGGCCATGGATTCTCCTCTTTCTTTGTTGTTAAGCAGTTTTTGAAAGCAGTTTTGCAACTGAGATCTCTTTGTAAACAGGTTGCTCCTATTTAGGATCTCAGTTATCTGCTGGCGAAATTGATTAATCAACTTTTGAACCTGCTCATTACACTGATTTAAGGTTCTTGACTTGGAAAACTGTACTCATTGTACTGACATCTGCAATAAGAATATCTGAGTTTTAAGCTCTCATAATGTTCTATACCCCCTAGGGTATCTTTAAGGACAACCCCTCTAATTCATGCTCAAAGTGGTTTCAGAGTTTACTCTGAATCAAGTCTTCAAATTTCCAATTTTCTATCCTGTACAAAAAAACGTAGGAGAACAGATTCTGCACATTCCCATATTCTGGGAATACATAGGTAGCTCAGGTACTATCTTCCGAGAACTAAAACCTTTAGAAAAGCCAATGATCTATTTATTTTTATCAAGAGACAAAAGGGACACTGTGTGTCTAAGCAGACAAATTTAAGGTGGGTGTTCTACCCTATTGTTTTTGTTATTCCCACCTTGGAAACCCATTCCAGGAAGTATCAAAGTACATTCCACTACAGCCTTGTCTTCTTCGACAGCATACTGGAAGGTATGGACTCTAGATGTATACATGGTCTTCTGTGTATACATCTACAAAGCATTACAAACTGGATTTGTTTTCTAGGCTCATGTCTAACTTTGATAGCACCATTCTCCAGAGGCTCCTAGATCTATATCCATCATTCTGCAAGGATGGATAAGCTTTAGTGCTCATATATCCCTAAGGGCTACTGCAGCACTTGGAACATAGTATAGTTGTGTAAGTTACATGTATTCATACTTATTCCATAGAAAAGGTGCATTATTGCACAACCTGAATCATATTATTACATGTGCAAATGCACAACGTTTCCAAAAATACACAGGAAGAAGCTTTAAGACAGTTATCTGAATGCTTAACTACAAGTGATTATGTACAGAAGTAACCAAATATGTTAGTAACATCAGCAGATGAATGGTAGATATAACTGCAATAAAAAACAGTTCAAAGGAGAAAAAGCAGTAGCTGACAAATGGCTAGGATTCAGTACATCGGTACTTGGCTAATGAGAGAGAACCAACCAACCTGACTGACTTCTAAGAGTTTTGAAAGTGAAATACTAATAGGTGTGTCAGTGTGTGTAGTAAATTATAAGTCAAGTAGTAATGTTGGTGAAAGCAAGTTATGTATGAGGAAAATATGGTAAAGTGTTAAAGGGCAAAAAAGAAGGTAGGAAAAGTAAGAACAAAAACTGGATTGTGCAAATAAATGTCACCTCCCACTGGACCCCAGCATGGTTTCAAATGAGGTCACAAAACCCTTACTGCTATATACAATGTCACTGACAAAATATACATGGCTAAGGACTCTCTTCCTAATAAGCTCAGTAAAGTAAGATTATGTTACTGCTAAATGGTTCAAAAACTACCTGGAAAGCAACCTTAACAATTCAGCCTTGCAGGTTTAAGAAAGATATTGGAATGTACATCAAAGATTTCCTAGAATATCTGTCTTAGGCCATATCCTGTTCTACTTACACATTAATGACATTATGCCTACCCCCGACCCCTTTTACAATTACCCATTATGCAGATAACATCATGTTTTCACAGATAGCACCCTCCACCAATCAAGTCCAGAAACACTAATACATTTGACTTAAACAAACTCTTTTTGCTATAAAATGAATCACCTTACTTTTAATACAACTACATTATGCCAGAAAGCGATGACAGATTTGTGGTTTTAACTATGGATGAGGAAATATGGGAGAAGACAGGTGGATACAGTGTTGAATACATATTCTGTAACCATATCTCACACACACACGCCAGCACGCACACACACTCACTCTGAAAGTGTGTCCCATCTTCCTCGTTTCCTCCCACTGTGAACCGGTCCCATCTTCCGTCCATTTCAGTTTCAGTTCCCGCCGTTTCCTCCCGCTTGTGAACCCAGAACCGTCCGTCCGTGAGAGTTCCCGCCAAGAACTTGAAAATATGCGCGCGATGATGTCAGCACGCCCGCGACCGGACTTCTTAAAGAAGAACGCATGATGTCAGCACGGACTTCTTTCTTCTTAAAGAAAGAATGTCCTAAAAAAAAAAACAAAAAAAAAACTTTTTTTTTAAATTATAACATTATTCAGCCGATTCCAGGGGGGTGCAAGTGCACCCCCTTGCACCTGCCTGCGGGCGCCCTTGCCTGCAACACTATTCCAGGCTTCAGATTTATATTTCTTTATTTTATTTATTTCAGTTTGATAACTGGGTAAGTCCACTGGGCCATGAAGAGCCTGTTTTCAGTGGAGGCCTGCAGAGAAAAGCTCCAGTGACAGTTACAGGCAATCAATCTATACAATCAATTTTTCAGAGAAATACAGCCTGCATTACAAAAAAAAATAAATGTGATAACATAGAATCTAATACAGACAAATGAGAATAGAAATGAGAAAGCTGATAACATAATATTTAATACAGACAAATTATTATTTTTTTTTTTTTTGTGAGGACAAAGTTAATGTCAGAGAGAAAGTGGGTGCTGTAGGTGACTGTCCTGTAAGGGTATAATTGAGTGTTGTAGTAGGTATGTGAAGTAGTTGTAGCAGAGTTCTGAGAAGTGAATGGCTAGCGAGGGAAGTTATGTTGGGGAGTGGGATGGGCATATCCTTTTTGCAGTAAGATAGGGGGACATGAGGGATTGAAATTTGGTGTGGTCAGGGGTGTTGCGAAGAGTAGGAGGAAGAGAGTTCCATAGTTAGAAATGGAACAGGAAAGCAGGAGGTGGCCAGGTGGTCATGAGGGTTTGTAGATTTGTAGGAGGTTTTGGTTTTCTGATCTGAGTGAGCAGGTTGGAATGTAGGGGGGAATGTGGTTCAGTAGAGAGGGGCAACTAGAAGGTTTGTGGATGAGCTTTTGGGCTTTGGTGAGTTTAAGCAAAGTCAAACAGTTCGAGCCATCATAGGGTATGGAGAGAGTGAGTTGGTAGCAAATTTGCTTATTTTAATATAGCATGATTCTATTTGGATTGTAGGCCGAGTTGGAGATTGTTTAGCACTGGGGCACTGTACATAAGAGAGAGGAGGTGGTAGGAGGAAGCTAGGGTTTTTCTGGTGGAGGGGGGAGAGGTAGTGATAGTGTCATTATAGGAGTCCAGTTTTTTGGTGGTTTCTTTTGATGGTGGATTGAATATGGGTGTCAAATGTTAGATGCTTGTCAATGATGACGCCAAGGAGTTTGGTATTAGAAATTATTTTGATTGGGATGTTATTGTTACTAAGTACTGAGAAAGCATTTTTGTCAATTGGGG
Organism: Protopterus annectens; assembly: GCF_019279795.1. Lineage (NCBI taxonomy): Eukaryota > Metazoa > Chordata > Ceratodontiformes > Protopteridae > Protopterus > Protopterus annectens. The sequence goes on from NC_056747.1 coordinate 1,351,160,882, forward strand.
AGTTTCTAGAGGGGGGAAAAGATCATCAGTTTGGTTTTATTAGCATTTAGGGCAAGGTGGTTCTTAATCATCCAGGATTCTGAGCCAGAATATTCCCACTGCAGTAACCTGGTGCTCTTTAACTAGGAGTCCAACAAAAATTGTGGATTCCTGGACACCCCAACGTTGCACCTGAAAGCGCACACCCTCCCCATCAACTCCAGCTCAATGTCTATGTGACGGCCTCTCTTTATCCTGTGCCAGTAATCAAGGAGCCTTGATTCTCACTACTGACACTGGTGAGAGACAGTCATTAAAACAGGAATGGATTTACTCAGTATTTCAAATGTAGCTCTCTGCATCAAGCACAGTTTCCCTCAAGAGCACACAGGGTACCTGCTCCAGACCTGAGACTGGACTGTCTGTCTCTCCAGATCCCAAACAAGACTCACTTTGGAGCACTGTGTCTCAGTTCCAAGTAGCTGACACACTTACACCTGGGTAATTGATTTTCACACACACACACACACACACACACATACACACACACACACACACACACACACACACACACACACACACACACACACACACACACACACACACACACACACTCACTCCTGGGAAAGCCTGGTACAGATTTACTAGCTGTACCCATTCTGGCCAGACTATAAGATAATCTCTCTGCCACCAATCGACCACTCTCAGGCTCTTACAAGGATATCCAATAATACTGAGTAAAATCATTACTAATATAAATGGTAGAGTGTAACCAAAGAAGCAAGGCTTTTGGAGTAGCCAAGCCATCACTAAAATAAGCACAAGTACTCTCAAGATGTTAAAAGTATTCTCTAAAAGACCAGCCACAATGAAACATATAAAATATTTAATAATAAATAATAAAGTGGAAAACATGAGAATACAAAATATCTAAGTACAATAAACACCAAAGTTTCAATTATAGATAAAAATAACACAGTTGGACAGATTCAAACAGATGCAGAAAACACTACTTAACTAATATCACTGTATTTCCTGACTGTCTAAAGAATAACTGTTCCCTAGCTAACTTAATTAATACAGCAAGGTGAGATTAGATGCTGAGATGATTACTTCCACAAGCCAAGGTGATGAGCTTCCAACAGACTGAATTGAACAACTAACTCAGCTACTGAATCGGCTCAACTGACTGTCATAGATTTTTATATCAGGTTCCACAGGAAACAAAACAAAACAAGCTGCTGAGAAAGTTCCATCCTCTCAGTGCTGGTTATAGAATGACATCACATTTGATCACCTGATTCTGGTACAGTACACATTCAGAGCGTTGCTAAGATCTGTTGCAATATCTGAAAGCTATAAAACTATTTCAAAAACTTCTACCCTTCCCTTCCAAAACTCTTTGTTTAAACATAAATATTTAATCAGTTATAATAACACTGTTGATACATTTTTAGCACAAGCATCTGTGTAAGTCAGTGTGATATCCAAATGACACAAAATTCTTTAAAAAACTCCAGCCAACCATGCTGGCATATGCTACACATGCACTACCCCCATTCTCCCTGGCACAGATGGCAACACCTCACATCATCACAGTCTAGTGAGACTTTGCCACCAATTGCAGTTTATATGGTGCTGTTTCATGCCTATTACACATCGCAAGCTTACTGAGAGTGTGCTCATTTTGAATTTTCATCATCTGAAAACTTTGTGCATTGCTTACCATCACACAAACACTGCAGGAGAGAGTGCCACTGCCGGGCACCTTGTTTGACCGATAGTAAGTGATGCACAACAGTGGTGAACAAAGTAAAATGCTGAAAGTAGCAATCTCTGTGATACCCCCACTTGTAAAAATGTTTCTTATCCAAAAAAGACCTGCTGCCTGACAACAACTATCTACTTGTTTCATGGGGAACACATGATCAAAGTAAAAATGAACAGCGAACAAGAAACAAGCTCAAGATAAATTGCTTAAAGGATTACTGCACAAGTTATGGACCACACATGATAGATTGGCATTCTGTTTAGTTTACGGGTAAAGCCTGCAAAGATAACTGCAAGTCTCCAACAAATGTAATGAGCTTCTGAAAATACTGTAATCCTGTCCTTTATTACAAATACTGTCATATGCATTTCAATACCTAAGGCTTATACATTATCTAGTTATGTAAATATTCTCTGCATGGCAACAATGAAAAGGCTTTCAATGTTGCTAATTCTTTAACAGTATGCTTATTAAAGCTTACTTGCATCTTACAATTTCCGACAAGCTTACCTGATGGTCAATCAAGTATTGCTACTTTAATACAGAGCAACAGGGCACTGCAACAGCATGCATCTTCTGAATAATAAGAAGCATAAATCAACAGTATAAAAATATGACAGAAAACCAGAACATTGTGCAAAATCAAGGACAGATGAAAAGCCAGAGTCGTACTTGTGGTTTACCTTGGATGGTTGAATACTCTGCACACTTACATTACATAACTGCTCCTTGCCTTGCTTGGACACATCCAGAGCCACTACAATGGGGAGTGGGGTGCAACAAGTAGGCCACAGTTTGAAATGTCTCTGGCTGACGGTGATAGCTCTGACACTCATATCTCTCAACCTCAGAGCAAGAAATCTGGACAAAACCATACATAGAAGTGGGACACAGGCCCAAAATTAAAGACAATGTTTAAATATTGCTCTTATAAACTTAGAAAGATAATAGAATAGAAGTAGGTCTTGCATTAGTATGAATTTTTGAAGGTATGAAATCTGAAACTCAAATGTCTGCCATTATTTTCTAACTTCAGTCTTTAATGATTTGCTACTAATTTGCCAGAAAACCACAATTTTATGAAAAACAGACCAAAAATGCTATGCAAAAATATAAAATTGCCACACAATACAGCTGGGAACCTGTCAAAGAAGGGACAAATTTTTAAAATTAGTACTGTTAACTTGAGCAGCTGACAAAATAAAATCATCTACATGCATTTCTGAAATAAAAGTAATCTATAACTCTGATCATTACAGTTATTTATAGTAAACCCTCCAAGTTTTCTTCCAAAATTGCCATTTTGCAGAGGGATTATTAGGGGGAGAGCAACATTTTGAGCCAAAATTGGGGACAGTTGAGAGGTTTGGATATTCCTAATTCTATAAAGCGATTTATTTGCATGTACCTCTCAACCTCTTAATGCAGGAAATCTGGACAAGGCCAAATATATTGGGGGAACGTGCAAACAGTACTAAAAATTGCTCTTGTATAAACTTAAGACAGTTGATAGAATAACAGGTCTTGCTTTAGCATGCATTTTTCTGAAGGTTATGACGTCTGAGGAACAAACCAAAAATAAGAAGCAAAACTCTATTCATTCTGCAAAATTCTGGACAGTAAAGAGGTATAATTCAGCTGGGGCTGTCTGAGTTTGCTGCCCCCCCCCATCACAAAATCATGGTTGAATGGAGCATCCCCCCTGCAGCCATTCCAATGTCCCATTTCTTGGTTATTTCGCCCCATTTGCCATAAACACTGTAATGTGCATACTGCTTTACTTCTGCGATGATATGGATTTCATTTGAAAGTTTTATTTCATATTTTACAGCATAAACCCTAATAGATATCTGCTAAACAAAGCAATACAGTCTCACAATGAAAATAGACTTAGCATTAAACTTCTCTGCCCTTGAAACTCACATTCATTGAAACAGCATTGAAACCCACATTCAAAGAAAATACATTTTGCCAGTGGCGGATAAAGATTAATTTTGGGCTGTTTTCAAATCATAGGCCCCTTGAACACGAAACATACACATGCTCTTTGATACACCTTCCTGACTGTATTAAATTATATTCCTTGTACAATACAGTACAGTTGAACTGCCTAATTCAGAACATTTCCATCATAAAAGTCTACTCAAACTTCAAAGTCCACCAGTATCAGTAAATATAGACAATCTCTGAAGAAGTAAAAGCCATCTAAATAATTCCACATTAAAGAAATCTGTTAACTAATGAAGAGGTTACTGCTAGCAGACAACTTTATGTCATTGTTTCATCTATAAATAAAGTGCCTGTTGCCCTTGAGGAATAAATTGCTTATGTTGCATTAAAAAATGTATAATGCTAGTAATATCGTAATAGGGAATGGATGGCAAACTGATAACAGGTTCATCGTTACTAGGTATCTTCGCCAAAGAGGACTGCAGCATCCATCCCCTTTACAATAGACTACAGTATCAGCAATGGGTCTACCTACTGTGGGAGTAGAACCCATAGCCTTCTGCATCAAAAGCAAGTATACTACCTGTTGTGCTATTTACAATATAAGCAGACTCGGCATAAGCAGCACTAAACTTTTGTTCCCCTGCAGCTCTCAGCTCCTTGTAAAATCTACTCGACACTCAGCTGCATCTCTGAACTTTACAGCACAAGAAATCTGGACAAAGCCAAAATTTATTTGGGGTGGGGGGGACAAAAGCCCAAAAAACAGGGACACATTTTAAACATTGCTTGTATAATGTTGGAAAGTTGCTAGAATAAAATGCTGTGTTACCACCATACATTTCACTGCCAAGTATTGAACCCAGGTCCCTGTGCAAAACAGCCAGAGCAACATACCACTATGCCAAATCACCTATTTTTTATGAAAGAAAGGAAGACTGAAACTTAAATGGCTACAATTTAGTGAATTCAGTTCTCACCATAGCTGTCAACATCTTAGCACAAAACACCTGAACAAAGCCAATAATGGGGGAATACAGCCCCCAAACATATTCAGTGAGTTCAGTTATCACCATAGCTCTCAACCTTGGCACAAAAAACCTGGACAAAGCCAATAATGGAAGAATACAGTCCAAAAAATAGGGACAAATATCCACTGAGGACACCAGAGCAAACCCGCACAAACACATGGAGGACATGCAGACTCCACACAGAAGGCACCCCAGCCAAGAATCAAACCAGACAACCCATAGCTGTCAGGCAACACTGATACCTCTGCACCACTGCACTATTGTCTGTTTTAAGTAACAAAAATACAGAAACCACAGATTTTATGAGGAACAGAACAAATATGAGGCAAAAATCTGCAAATGTTTCAGAAATGGTGGTGGGTAGGGAATTCAGGCTCTTGTCACTTAGGCCCAAGGTTCAAGCCTTATTCTCTATACTTGGCTACAGGGTTCAAGCCTTATTCTCTACCCACCACCATGAAGTAAATGGGGCATCTCACACACACACATACACACACACACACACACACACACACACACACACACACACACACACACACACACACACACACACACACACACACACACACACACACACACTCCCGAACGGCCATGTACTCTGCAAATGCACACACCTACCTGATGGCCAAAATGTGATCCTGTTATCGGTTCTCCATATGGTGATGTACTCTACAGCAGCTGTTTTCAGTTTGGTCCGTCTCCCATG
>NC_056747.1:1351171318-1351278818 GCF_019279795.1 Protopterus annectens
TCTTTCTTCCTGCTATTGTCTTATAACCCAGTAGGGCTTCTTTGTGCCATCTGCTGAGTCACTTTCCAGAAGCTGGTAGGGTGCCTCTGATGCTTTGTTCTTTGGCTATTGTAGCTGCCCTCTTAGCCTTTGTGATGACCCACCACTGCACCAGTAATCAAGGTGCTCCAATCCTCACCACTGGCAACAGTGGGGGGAAGTACACTGGGAGGTTAACAGGTACATATACAGTATTTCCAGATACAGCTCTCTGCATCAAGTGCAATTTCCCATAAGAGCACAGAGAGATTGCAGTCAGTCTGGGGCCGGTTTCTCCCTCTTTCTCCAGATACCCAATAAGACTCCCCACTGGCACAGCTATAGAGTTGAGTCCTTAGCCATGGTCCCAAGCCAAGTCCTCCAACATTCTCTCTGTCCAACCAGAGCTTCGTGTCCCTGCCCAAGTAGCTGACACACACACTCTTGAACATTTGTTTTACACACACACACACACACACACACACACACACACACACACACACACACACACACACACACACACACACACACACACACACACACACACACACACACACACACACACACACACCTGGGGTAGGCTGGCACAGGTTTACTAGCTATGCTCTCTTCTGCCCAGTCTATAAGGTAATTATCACTGCCACCAGAACCCCTTATCAGCTACTTTAAGGCCCTTAAAGGGTGTCCTGTCTTACTGTGTAATGTTAATATTAACACAAATGATATTTTGACCAAGAGCAAGGCTATTGGGAGTGGCCCACACAATATCACCAAATAAATATGCAAGTACTCTCCAAACTTAAATATATCTAAACAGATCAGCCACAATGAAAGCTTTAAATATATTTAATAATAAATAATAAATAATAAAAGAACAAGAAAATACTCAGTATATATTCACAGTGACATCAGAGTTCAAAATCACAGGAAATATTTAAAACAACATTGAAGGGCATTCTGAAATAAATAAAGAAAAATATCTAGACCAAGCTTCATTATATTCCTGACTGTGTCTAAGATAGTTACTATACCCTAGAAACTTACATATAGAGCAAGGCAGATGTTGTGGTGAATGGTTCTTTTCAGGTCAAAGACATAATACAGAATGTTCTGTCTCTCTAAGAGACTTCTCAAATTAATATCTCAAATATTAGTTTTGGGATAGCTTGCAGAATTACACCATTTCTTGTCATCTTACTCTAGTTCCCAGATGAACCCCCCACTGCTAGAAGCTAGCAGTATGTAGCATCTACCTGTAAAAATACATAGACCTCAGATCTTTGGCAGATACTGGAACGCATAAAAAAATTCCTCCACATTTTAAGACTCGTAATTAGCCCACCCTAAAGACAATACAGAAATATCCCTAGAACAGACATTGTGTCTCCAGCCTAGCATATAAAGTAATTTAATTTCAGCTATTTTTCTGAAGCAAACCTCCTGTATTCCATTTTCCACTGTTAAAATATATACATTTAAACAGTTGCAATAGTGCATGTATATTTCTGTTCTTTTCCAGTAGGGCACACTGTGGTTACATTTCAAACAGCACTTTGCAAAAAAACTTTTCAGCACACACTTCTGTACCAGCAGTTTGATATACACATTACATACAGTTCTAATGCATTTGTAACACAAGCATCTTATATAAATCATGTTGATAGTCACAAATGACATATAATTATTTACAAAATTCCAGATAGCTGTGCTGGCAGTATCCCTCTTTGTCGCAGCCTGTTTTTTGGCCAAGCACTATTCCCTGTCTTTTCTATCTCCAACATTTTTCTGCATTCCTTCTTTCTCCTGATAACTTCTTGGACTTCTGCATTTCGCCATCAGCTTTTCTTACATACCTTATTTCTACACCTGGCATAGATGAAGACCAGTTCTATTGTCCTTCATACGTGCTGTTTTGAGATACTAACATTCTAGTGTAGACTTAATTTAATCCTAATCTGCATCATCTAAACACACTGATGTAATTAAAACTTTACTAAGCACCATTGATTGAGGGGACTTTGCTCCACTCACATCTGTCTCTTAAAGATTTATAAAACTATAAGCAAACTAAAACCTCAACAGATAAAAAAACAGTAGGTTTTATTATTACTGTTGTCTGCTGGCCTATGTGGTTTAGACTACAAACTGGATGAAGTGTGCATGTGATTACCTTTTTTTATTAGTTATAGTCATTTTAATTGTTATGTTATTTTTGGCTTGTACAAATGGCCATCAACTTATCAGCAGATCCTCTCTTCATTCATTGAGCATACTGGACTTGCCTTAGCCTCACCTGGTCTAACTTTAACTCCATCCAGTGCTACTGAGAAAGTAGAGGGTCATAGTACAACAGCATACTGCTGCCGAGAAGGTTTGTTTTTATATCCTACTTTTTCTTGCCCATGTGTACACCTGTAATGGTCTTGGGATGGATGTGCAATGGGGCATGTTGGCATACTGCCCTGTCTTCTTGGCTTCCTAACCATTGCCCCTATGTCCCCTTAGACAATGCCCCCCTGCACATCTAATGCAAGGTGCACCTGACTGCACCCATTCCTCCAGGATGAGCATGTTCATAGTACCGTATCAGTAACTATGCCTCAGACACCTGACCCACTAACTGAATCCAGGTCACACCTAGGCTATAGTCAGTGGTTTATGTCGCTGCACCACAAAGCTGGTATGATCATTTGTGCTTGGAAGAAGTGTCCCTGTACACATGTGCACACAAGTGAGCTTTCACATATATAGGAATAGAGCACTTACTAGTAAGGTCCCACTTTACTACTAGCTAACCCTAAGCCTAACCATACTCTTACCTTAAAAATACCCTTTCCGTAACACTACCATAACAGGAAACAGGCACAGACACAGAAACATGCACAAAACAAATGCTATCCCCTTACCTGACCCTTAAACCTATCCCCAACACTCACACAAATTATACTCTCACCCCTCAATCCAACCCACTTACCTCTGTCTACATTCTGGAGTGTCAATGTTTTTTACTGCCTACATTTTGAACTGTGGACATTTTGATAATGCAGTTGAGACTGTTGACATTCTGAACTATTGACATTTTTTACTGCACCTACACAAACACATGCACACACACACACACACACACACACACACACACACACACACACACACACACACACACACACACACACACACACACACACACACACACACACACACACACACACACACACACACACACACACACACACACACACACACACACAACCTTTATGTTCCTATTTTTGTATGCTACCAAAATTATGATTACAGTTTTGAATTATTTGCTGTCTTTATTTCTGCCAAGGGTGTAGCTAGGTATCCTTAACTGTACTGAAATTAGTACATTTTTCCTGTGCATCTTTTAGAAATGTTATGACTGGAAGAACACAGAGCACAAGATGTTTAGAGCTACCTAAACTAGAGTTTATTCAGGGTTTTTTTTTTTATTATTACAGTTTAACAGGCTAAGTAGACTGATTCACTGACTGTTTTTGGCTACGGTCTGGGCCCACAAGGACAACAGAAAGTACAAAGTTGTAACTGCATACAAAAAAGATAAAAGGTTGCCATATGGAAGGAGATTGACATAGTATAGACCTGCACAAACATGCTTATCTGATAGGAATACACCTCTAAAAACAGCCTTTTATGTGTATAAGAGGCAAGAGTTAGAAGTAATATATGTCTCTTTCCAAAGTGCATACAAGCTATGTTTGTTTGAGTTGAGCACAATTTTTAAATGAGTGTGGGGGCAAAAGCATGAGTTTTACAAAATATAAATGTCTAACTATACCCCTGATTGCAGTGTTTGGTGTTTTCAGAGCTACCCTCTCCAACATCTCCAACCCACCCCTATGGACACAAACACAAACAGAATAACCTGGTTAACAAAGCAAGCAATAAATGAATCTTACAATCCCAGCCTGAATAAAAACATGGAATTAGGTCAACAATGTCATACATGCATTTTTTTCTGACCACATGTATCATCTTATTCTAATAACTTTGCAACTACCAATCATTAGTTTTACTATTACTAGCATATTTTGATATATTTTCATACCTCTCAAACTTTTAGCGTATGAAATTTAAACAAAGCCTAAAATAATGAGGGGGGGGGGGGCAAAGGTCCAGAATCAGGGACACCTTTTAATTACTGCTGTTAAAAACTTAGAAAGTTGATGGAATAGCATGTTTTACATCAGCCTACATTTTATGAAGGCTATAGTCTGAAATCCAAATGTTGGTAATTATTTAGTAACTTCAGTCCTCAGCGATTTGCCAGAAAACAAGTTTTATGAGAAACAGACCAAAATTATGAGGCAAAAATCTGGACATTCTGTGAAAATCTGGATAGTTGAGAAAGTGCCAATAAGTTTACGCCAGTCTGCTTACTTGAGTACATTCTGCACATAGAATTGTTCCCAGCATTTAAAAAGTGCCAGCTGGTTTTTATTTTTCACTTTGGGACGGATCCTTCCCGATTGTTGACTGAAGACAAGGACACACAAGTAATGAGGAAGGTGCCACTTTAACATTTCATTCTGGAGCTTTCCTGCTTCCTTCAGCCTCGGAACCACACTTACTCATCCGTCCCTTTCATGTAAGACTTTATTTTTAACATCATGAGCAGCATGTTTGGGAGAAAGTTAGGTTTTAACAGAGTCTTAAAGTGAAATGTTAAGTATTGCTGTGCTGACAGGGCTGATCTTAATTATTGCTAAGTTTTTGTTTTACGAGCGGTTGATATCTGAGGCTGTTAATGAACAAGACTTTTTTTTTTTTTTTTTTTTTTTTTTGGAGAAGCAAAAGAGGAACTGTGCTCTGTAATATGAGCCAGTGGAAAGGTACGTCTTGTACCAGCCAATTATTCACCCAAGTGAAGAAGAAAACATCTGTGTGGCAATTCTCTGGGTGGAGAGGAGGGGGGTTGTGTTCTCCAAACAAATGAGTATACAAACCCTGCCCCCGCCACACCCACGGCTTCTCACAGCAACTGGGGGTGAAGGAAGCAGTTAGGCCCGCCTCAGACAGTGGACTTCTGTCGGCACTCACTGCTCACAAGCTGCGGGGTAATGTTCTGGGGGCGGTCCTTTGCACTTCTGGCTCTGATTGGAATCCCCCGCCCAACCGTTAGGAACGTTGAGGCAGCATCCAGAAGTGGCACACCTGTACTTGTACTACCCGTTCTACAGGTGGACTGAGCCCCATGTGGTGCTTCCTAACCACACTTCCGCTGGGAGAGAAGGTGCAGACTGTTGAAGAAGACACTGTGTGAAAGGAGCTCCTTAAAAAGTGCACGGCATTGGCACCGTTGGGGTCGTTAGAGACTGGGCAGCCTCCACAGGGGACTAAAGCACACCTGTGTACCTAGCGGCTAGCACAAAGTGGCTCTGAAGATCCATGTCTTCAAGAAGTGGCAGTTTCCCTGTTGGTGGCGCCAGCAGCCCCCTGGGTCCCGCTGCACAACTTGGAGCAACAATACAGGGCGGAATGAGGTTGCTGGGTTCCCCAGCGGGTATGTCGGGAGGATACCGACCCATGGGTCCCACGGTACCGGCTCCATATCAGGTAAGGGCAATAACTGAGGGCTGCTTCACGAGGAGCTGAGCAGCAGCGTCTCGCAGTGCTGCAGCAGAGCGCGCAGGTTAGGTGCTTGGGTGGCACGTGGACTGACTGCAGCTTGTTTACAGTTCGGGAATGTGCTGCTCGCGCGGCAGGAATACTGTGCGGACAGGTTTGCACGCTTTTGCAGAGCTGGGCTGAGTGAATGTGTGTGTGTATCATGCTTGTTTGGCGACCTGAGCGCTTGTGGACGTGCGCAGTGATTTAAAGCTGGGCATACCTGGCTGGGCATATTGTGTAAAGGTTCAGTTCTCGGGCAAGACAGCCGGGGCTCCAGAGCATGATACGGACGGGCTGAGCTCACAACAGTTACCTCAGCTGCATGCATGGGGGTTCGTCAGTGCTCATTACCACATCCCGTTTGGGCTTGGTAGCGGTTTCTGATGGCACCTACTGCATGTGGCAATTCCTGTGTTTACAGAGACGGTACGCATGTTTACTAACTGGCAGTGAAGTGGGCCCGAAAACCAAGACAAAAGGACTGCTTCAGTAAACTTATAACTTCCGCATTTCATTTTGGATAGGAGGGACCAGAGAATAACAGCCAGCCACCCCTGCTTGTTTGTTTTTAGACTCTTCACACTGTCAGCTTGGCTGCCTCCTCCTCACCCTTTTGTTGTTACGTGTTGCTTGCACTGCCGTGAGTTCTATGCCTGCCCCTTCTGTCTTTCCTTCATCCATCCCTCTGCACTGTTACTGTCTGGAACATTTTCTACCTTTACTCATTACTCAACAGCTGTTGCGCATTTGCCAAGCCTAAGCCTTGCACTTTCAGCGTAATACACTTTGTGTAGAGATCTGGCAGTGCACGCTGATGGATTTGCTGTAGCAGCAGCAGTTGTTTCTTAAATTGCACTTGTGTCTTGGTGGTTGTTGTTGTCTTTCGGCTTTTCCCACTTGCCTCTTGGTACACGTTGCTTTTCAGCATGCAGCTGATTTCCGTTTGTAGAGCACTTTGTGTTTGAGATCTATGATTGTGTTTGATTTTCTGAACTCACCCATTCTTAGTAGTACACGTTGCACTTTGCTATACTTTCATTCTTATGTTCAGGTGCATCTCACGTATTTAAATCGGATTGGAATGGGGTAGCAGCACTTTGTTATTGGACTTTACGAGTGCATTGTAGCTGTATACCCACTTAACTAAATATATACAAGTTAAGAGCATGGATAAAAAGAAAAAAAAATCAGGCATAGATTTATTGCACTATGGAGCTTACAGACTTGCTAGAATAACAGGTTTTAATTTTTCCTTCACATGCATTTTCTGAAGAATATGAAATCTGAAGCTCAAATGTCTGTCATTAGTTATAAAAGAGTAAAGTAGACATTGTGTAATTATGGGGGTGGTGTGACCATCTGGCAGTTAAAGTATACAGTGAAGACAGAAGTGAGAAATAGGAACTTGCTGTTTTCCACCCAAGGTCATTGTTAACTTAATGGGAGCTCTTTGCCATAATATAAAAAGGAGGCCTCTATCCGGTACTGTCTTGCCACAGTACAGTAATGTCCACTTAACGACACCATATCCAAAAATCTTCCTTCCATGCAACCCATTGTTGTCCAGTTCTCCCCATCAGATTGTGTTGCTACCCCTGTTAACTCTGCACTTTTCACTTTCATAGTCCATACATCATATTTCTTTAGTTTAGGTGGTGCTTGCACAAACCTTTCTGTCAAATAGACATGCATATTGTCCAGTATTTGCATCTGTACTGTACGTGTCTGTGTCACAGCACACTTGCTCTGCTACCTTTGTGGCACAGGGGGCAAAGCCCCAAGTACAACACAACTATCCTGGTCTCGGTTAGTGGCCCCATCACTGGTATCATATTTAATGTAGTAAATGTTTACAGTAACAAATTTTATAGTGCAGTTTCAATGAATACCTAGCAAAATGGTATACTAAATTTTGTATGGATTCACAAGCATTAAATTTATAAGGATTGTACTAAGACTTTACAGATAAGAGTGGTGTATGGGGTATTAGAAGGGCATAAGTGATTTAGTGCTTTAAAGGGAGGCATAAGAAAGGTGATGAAGGGTGTCCTTAATGAGTTGCAGGGACAAAGCCAGTGACTCATTAGCTATGACATTAGACCCTTCTGTTTGAAACTGAGAGTAATTGTGTGCACCTCTCCTGTATTACCTGGCCTAAAAGCCTGTCTTATTGCCATTAGCCGGTCACTCCAGCGATGCACAGCTGCCACTAGTGGGGGAGAAAAGAGCTGTAAAAATATTTAGCTTTCACTGTAGCCGGCAGCCATTTCTTTGTGAAACACTCTTTTTCAAAAAATCCCTTGAAGCTAGCCTGTCTCATTTATATTTCTGCATTTTGGCTCACAGCATCCACTTTCTAGATTGCTATACCAAAGCAGGCTTCCAGAAAGGCCATTCAGACCCTTATGTCCTCTCTGTCATGTCTTTCTAACTGGCAGCCTCCCATAGAGTGCTTCCAGTAGCACTTTTGTTGCCTGTCTTTTCTCTTGAAGGCTGTACCCAGTAGTGGAATATGTAACACATTAGGACTAGGTTTGGCATAACTGTTGAGGTCCTCAACTCAGACACAAGCTGCAGGGTTTGATTCTGACCTTTAGTTGTTAGGTGTACATTAAGGACAGTTAGCCTAAGATTTACCTATGAATCAATAACATTTCATTTCAGTAAGCCATGCGGCACCTGCAGTTGACCTTGTGTCAGTTTCACACACGAGCCTGTATTCAGTGTCTCTCTCTCTCTGTATGCCATGTACTGGTACATAGGAGCAACAATGAAAGACACTGATCCTTATTGCTATTTTTGTAAAAAATTCTTACCTTTTAATTGGACAAAGTTGTTAGCTGTGTGTCCTTAACACATGTACACACCTGTAGCCAGTTTAGGGTATCCATTCCACCTCCTACATATTTATTTATTTATTTTTATGTATTTGACATTTGTTAACTAGGTTAGTCGGACTGGGCAATAGCCCTTTTTCAGCAGAGGCCAGAGGAGAAAAGTTCCAAGTCATACATGGAAACACAGGTAATCGTATGACAAGAGTAAGCAACGTTTATTTAAAGTTAACAAATATGATATCATAGTGAGAGAAAAAATATGCCAGATCATGAACAGTGAGAAAGATTTAATTGAGTTTCAAAAGTAACTTATAATACTAAGAAAAAACTAAAAATGGTCACATGTAAGCAAAAGATAGTGAACAAACGCATTCGAAATGTACACTGTGTACAGGAGAAAAGATAGTGAACAAACGCATTCGAAATGTACACTGTGTACAGGAGAAAAGATAGTGAACAAACGCATTCGAAATGTACACTGTGTACAGGAGAAAAGATAGTGAACAAACACATTCGAAATGTACACTGTGTACAGGAGAAAAGATAGTGAACAAACGGAGAAAAGATAGTGAACAAACGCATTCGAAATGTACACTGTGTACAGGAGAAAAGATAGTGAACAAACGCATTCGAAATGTACACTGTGTACAGGAGAAAAGATAGTGAACAAACGCATTCGAAATGTACACTGTGCACAGGAGAAAAGATAGTGAACAAACGCATTCGAAATGTACACTGTGCACAGGAGAAAAGATAGTGAACAAACGCATTCGAAATGTACACTGTGTACAGGAGAAAAGATAGTGAACAAACGCATTCGAAATGTACACTGTGTACAGGAGAAAAGATAGTGAACAAACGCATTCGAAATGTACACTGTGTACAGGAGACTGTCCCAAAGCACAGATCAACGACAACAACATATTATTTTATTAATGGAAGAAAGAGACCATAGACTTCTCTAGTTTGCCCCTTTTGAGTCCTATAACATTGCATCTCCCCTGCACCGTGACCTTCCCTCATGTCCTTTTTTCACCTAATGCACACCCAGTTGAATGTTTCTGTGTATTTATTGTTCAGTACTCTTAGTGTGGGTCCACAACCCTGTCTCTGAAAATTTAGCCACAGTGTCTGCTGCCTGTGTCTCCTCTTTCTTTCATTCGTGTTCAGAATGACCCCATCGTATCTGCCTAAAGTGAGCTTGTGCACCAGTATTATGTCCCCAGCCCCCTGATTTCTTTTCTGGTTTCAAGTGAGAAGTCTTGATCCTCTGGTATATTTGAGAAGTCTTGATCCTCTGGTATATTTGAGAGGTCTTGATCCTCTGGTATATTTGAGAGGTCTTGATCCTCTGGTATATTTGAGAGGTCTTGATCCTCTGGTATATTTGAGAAGTCTTGATCCTCTGGTATATTTGAGAGGTCTTGATCCTCTGGTATATTTGAGAAGTCTTGATCCTCTGGTATATTTGAGAAGTCTTGATCCTCTGGTATATTTGAGAAGTCTTGATCCTCTGGTATATTTGAGAGGTCTTGATCCTCTGGTATATTTGTGAAGTCTTGATCCTCTGGTATATTTGAGAGGTCTTGATCCTCTGGTATATTTGAGAAGTCTTGATCCTCTGGTATATTTGAGAAGTCTTGATCCTCTGGTATATTTGAGAGGTCTTGATCCTCTGGTATATTTGAGAAGTCTTGATCCTCTGGTATATTTGAGAAGTCTTGATCCTCTGGTATATTTGAGAAGTCTTGATCCTCTGGTATATTTGAGAAGTCTTGATCCTCTGGTATATTTGAGAAGTCTTGATCCTCTGGTATATTTAAGAAGTCTTGATCCTCTGGTATATTTGAGAGGTCTTGATCCTCTGGTATATTTGAAAAGTCTTGATCCTCTGGTATATTTGAGAAGTCTTGATCCTCTGGTATATTTGAGAAGTCTTGATCCTCTGGTATATTTGAGAAGTCTTGATCCTCTGGTATATTTGATTTCCTCCTTATGATTTTTTTGTAGCTCTGTTGTAGATTTGTTCCAGCAGCTTAATGACCCCCCCCCCAATGTATGGCCTCCAGAACTGCATGCAGTAATCAATGTGAACTGCATGCAGTAATCAAAGTGCAATCTGATGAAGGCCCTGTAGAGTGGAAACCTTGCCTCCTTGTTTCAGGATTCTATCATACCTGAAGATATACCCAGCCTTCTGTTTAATAATGCCATTGTCTTTACTGTTGTGCACACAGTCCAGTCCAGGGGTGATTAACAGGCCAGATCCAATTTTGGCTCTGTTTCCCCCAACTTTTAATTCGCACAAGGGTTTTTGTAGTCAAAGAGAAGTACTTCGCATTTGTTTCTATTAAACTTTGACACATTTCCACCCATGTGCTAAGCCTCTCCAAGTCCATTGCTAGAATCTTCTCCTAATCCTCTATTGCTGCATGTGACTTTGTCCTCATCGTAGAGGTTCACCGTGTTGAATACTTTCTCATGTAAGTCTGACATAAACACCCACTAAAGAATACTGGACCCAGGACTGCCCCATTCTGTACTGGACCTAGAACAGCCTCATGCTGTAGTCTATTAATTTCTGTTGTAATTCTTGAGTTTTTCCCACTTCGCACAACCCTCTGTGTCCTACCATTCAAGCATACAGCCAGACAGCTCTTGAGTCTTTGTTCCTCAATCTTTCTTGTTTTCCTGTTAGCCTTCTGTGTTTTGCAGAGTGAAAGGTCTTGCTGAAGTCCAGGTAAATTACATCGGCTGTTTCTCTGTTGTAAAGTTCATATGTTACTCGGTCAAGACAACTGGATCTATATTGACTGACTGCTATGTTTGCCTGTGAACATATTTTTTATTTTATTCATTTGTTAGCCAGGTAAACTCACTGGACAGGGCACTGCAGGAGCACTCTCTGGTTAAGTGACATACACACAGTTACACAGTACCTTAATGGAGGTGGAAAGAGTACCCAGAACTACAGGAAGTAGCTTGTTAAAAACTGAGAGCCTTAATCCTCTGTGCTAACTGCTAGATGTTAGTTACTGTCCTGTAGACACACTAAAAAACTCTGGGAGACAGCCCATCAAGCCGTTGTGCTTCACCTTCCCCAAGGGCAAACAATTCCTCTGAACGTCCTTTGGTGTCCTGGTGACTCTCTACACTGAAATGCACATTCTGCCTGGTCTCCCAACATTTCCTTTGTGAAGCCTGATTTTCCTGGTTGTCTGTGGTCCTGCAACCACCTTTGTGTAGTCTGGGCGGTTCTGTGTCCTCCTTCCTTCTTTCTGCTATATACATGAAAAGCTTTGCTTCTCTTATTAACCCTCTTCAGCTAACTGCCTTTCAGCTATTGCTTTTGTTGCCTTTACCATGTTTGTTGCATTTTTGCTAGCCTCTCTTAGGCTCTGCCTTTTGGCCTCGTCTTCACATTCCTCTGTAAACTGCACCTGCTGTCTTCTCTTTTTGCCTCTTCCACTTATCCTTGTCTGCAGCCCTCACTACTTCATCTTTGACTCATTCCCAAATCTTTCTTTCCCTCTCAGATTGGTTCACAGACTCTTACCTAATTCTTGACCGTGTTTCTCAGCAGGGCCCAACCCACTCTTCTAAAATCAAATACCGTCAAATTTCATCTGTTTATCTTTACCCTTCCCTTTACTGTGACCCGCACGATGTCATGATCATGTTGGGCACACTGTGCCTTAACATGCACGCCTGTGGCATCCTTTGTATAAATCAGACCCATGTCCAGAATCCTCCTCTTTCTGGTATAATCTTGCACCATTTGGCTGAATCTGTCCAGTCCAAGACCTTGGTAGTCCCCCACTCCCTCTGTGCCCTGGGGCTCAGAATCTCCCAATTCTACTCCTGGTAGATTCAGACCTTCCCGTGAGTATACAATCTGTTCCTGTTAATGTTATCCACCCACATCATTGTCATCTCCACTTTCACACTCCTCTCTTGTTATTTCCGGTGGATGTATCACTCCATCAGCTCTCTCTCCCTTTCTGTAATTTCACTGCCAGAGTACTTTGTTTCACTTCTTAGTTTCTGACATTGGCTTCATTCTTGTTCCATTCCTGTTTGGCATTCTTCCTCTTAAATTTACATCTGATGTCCTTTATATAGGCTGTTATTCGACCCCATAGAGTATACGCAGGTGCCTCCATGTCTCACCCCCTCTTACAATTGGTTCATGATTCTGTCACACCAGAAGTGTTCACCCTCCCCTCCTGTATCACTGCTTGGAGGTCCCCATCTCCCTACACAGACGCCTTATGTTGTTAACATTGTAATACTAAGTAATGTCCACCCTCCCCTCCTGTATCACTATTTGCAGTTCCCTATATTCCTTTCTAGACTGTGCATAACCAAGAAAGACTTCCCAGCCATGGTGTAAGTAACTCTTGTCCATCTGCTGTCTTCTTCACTTATTGCTAATGTACTAGCCCTCATTTTTGCTTCTGCCACTTTACATATTATTTTAAAGATATAATCATTGAGGTGGACCTTTCCAGTCATGCAGTAAGCATAGCTGTTCCTTCTGGGTGGAGATTAACTTGCCTTCTGCATATAGCTGGTTTCTCTGCCAGTTCTCTCCCTACCCAGCAGTCCTCAGCTTGTCTGACAGGTGCATTGCCACAGTCGGTCCTTTGTACTCCCTAACTGTATGTGTACTGCTTCCCAGAGTAGGTGACAAGTCTGAGAATTCTACAGCCAACCCCACATCTCCTGGGTTGTCCCTTCTACCTTTCTGACACTGCTCGCTGCGCCTTAGCTGTCTCCTCTGACTGATCTTTAGTGTCTACATACACCAGAGGATGCATTCCCCTTGGTAAGTGCTGTGATTTCCCCCTCTGATAATTTGCTAATTTTTTAATACAGCATTTTCTGCTTTCTCCCTTCACTTCTCTCTGCCACCACTAGTTTGTACGTTTCTGACCACCTCTGCCCATATTTTCTTGTCCCTTTTCTTTGTAGTCAGATTATACCCTCCCTCTTTTCTATTACATCTAACTACTCTTTTCTGCGGCGAAGCTCCCATATTTTCTGCAGGTCCTGCATCCTCTGCAGTCTGAAATCAAAGCGCTCTCCATGGCCCGAGTACCTGACAAACATCTACATCGCTCTTATTTAGTCTGTGCTTTCTTTCAAGTCTTATTCCGGGATCCCACGGCGACACTTTTACTTCCTTTTGCTCTCTTCTTTTCATCGATGTGCATATTTTTTGCATAACTGGGCCTCGTCTGTTCTGTTTTTTTGCACAGTACTAGGCACTCGGTCACTGATTTTAGAAATAAATTGGAAAAGGTGGCTTTAGCTAAGTGCTGCACTGTGCAGCTAATGTGCAGAATGATGTGAAGGTGTGGGTGGATATTTGAAGTCCTCACCATGACTAAATCACATCACCGCTGCCAATGAGAACTCCCATCAGATGACACACACATGGGGATTTGAATCCAACCATTTTGACACCATAGTGGGCAGGTGTTGCAGTACATGGATCCACTCCACTGGCCACAAATAACTGGTTGTAAAAGCTGTAGTCTACTAGCAGTATTGTCTCTAAAGTCCTACTACTTATACCAGACAGGTTAAAATATATGCTTCCCTAAACAGTTCACTGAGCTTGGCATTGAGAGCATGCAGGAAATATCCACCATTGTCCTGAGTATAGGCTTACACCACCTACATCCAACAATAACCTTGTTCTTTTCTGACGACCTCTGCCCATGACTGCTTTCTTTCTTTGCATATCAGACAAATAGTTGGGCTGAACCTGAAACTGGTCAGTTTTGATCAGGGGACTGCCCTGGTAAACAAATAGCTCTCCTGATAGCTGGGTATTTGTGTCTCCCAACTACCACCAACATACACACACACAAACGTAAAACACACACACACACACACACACACACACACACACACACACACACACACACACACACACGCACAGGTTGTAGAACACACACAAATGTAAAACTCACTCGTGCACACACACACACGTTGTCAAACTCCTTCACACACACGTTGTCAAACTCCCTCACACACACGTTGTCAAACTCCCTCACACACACACGTTGTCAAACTCACTCATACACGTAAAAATCATTCATACACACACTCACACACACACATAAAACTCACACGCATGTAAAACTCACACATAGGACTCACAATCACACATTGTAAAACTCACACACACATAGGTTGTAGAACACACGCACGTAAAACTCACACACACACATAGAACTCACACACGTAGAATTCACACACACGTTGTAGAACTCACAAACACGTTGCAGACCTCATACACACACACATTGTAGAACACACACATTGTAGAACTCGCTCACACACATACACACACACACACACGTTGTAGAACTCGCACACACACATTGTAGAACTCACACACACATAGTAGAACTTACACACACACACACAAAACTTGCACATTGTAGAACTCGCACAAATACACGTTGTAGAACTCGCATGCACACACGTAGAATTCCAAAGACATGCATCTGGAGCATTTCTCCCCGGGCCTCCGCTGAAAACAGGCTCTGTGGAACCTAGTCGGACATTCCCGGTCAACAAATGTTAAATAAATAAAAAATAAAAAAAAACTCACACACACGCTGTAGAACTCACACATGTTGAACTCGCACACAAGCACACACACATTGCAGATCTCACACACATACACATTGTAGAACTCACACACACACACATGTAGAACACACACATTGTAGAACACTCACACATACAGACACACACGTAGAACTCACACAGACACGTTGTAGAACTCACACACTCACACACACAGAACATACACACACGTTGTAGAACTCACACACACATGTAGAACATACACACACACACACACATTGTAGAAAACACACACGTAGAACTCATACACACATGTAGAACTCACGCATACAAATGTAGAACTCGCACATACACACGTAGAACTCTCACATACACACAAACTCTCACACACATTGTAGAACTCACATACACATGTAGATCTCACACACACACACACGTAGAACTCACACACGTTGAACTCGCACACAAGCACACACACATTGTAGAACTCACACGTAGAACACTCACACACACAGACACACACATAGAACTCACACACAGACACGTTGTAGAACTCCCACACACACACTCACACACATAGAACATACACACACATTGTAGAACTCACACACACACATGTTGTAGAACATCCACACACATGTTGTAGAACACACACACACATTGTAGAAAACACACATGTAGGACTCGTACACACATGTAGAACTCCCATACAAACGTAGAACTCACACATACACACATAGAACTCTCACATATACACGAACTCTCACACACATTGTAGAACTCACATACACATGTAGATCTCACACACACATCTCACACACACACACACGTAGAACTCTCTCACACATACACACGTAGAACTCTCACATACACACGTAGAACTCTCACACACATTGTAGAACTCACATACACATGTAGATCTCACAAACACACGTAGAACTCACACACGTTGAACTCGCACACAAGCACACACACATTGTAGATCTCACACACATACACATTGTAGAACTCACACACACGTAAAACACACACATTGTAGAACACTCACACACACACACAGACACACACATAGAACTCACACACAGACACGTTGTAGAACTCCCACACACACTCACACACATAGAACATACACACACATTGTAGAACTCACACACACACATGTTGTAGAACATCCACACACGTTGTAGAACACACACACATTGTAGAAAACACACATGTAGGACTCGTACACACATGTAGAACTCGCATACAAACGTAGAACTCTCACATACACACATAGAACTCTCACATACACACGAACTCTCACATACACATGTAGACCTCACACACACACACACACGTAGAACTCACACACACGTAGAACTCTCATACAAGCACACACACATTGTAGATCTCACACACATACACATTGTAGAACTCACACACACGTAGAACACACACATTGTAGAACACTCACACACACAGACACACGTAGAACTCACACACAGACACGTTGTAGAACTCACACACACACACACATAGAACATACACACATGTTGTAGAACTCACACACACACACACATGTTGTAGAACATCCACACACACATTGTACAACACTCATACACACATGTAGAACTCCCATACAAATGTAGAACTCACACATACACACGTAGAACTCTCACATATACACGAACTCTCACACACATTGTAGAACTCACATACACATAGAACTCTCACACACACACACATAGAACTCTCACACACACACACATACACACACACACATTGTGGAACTCTCGCACACACATTGTGGAACTCTCGCACACACATTGTGGAACTCACACACACACGCATTGTGGAACTCACACACACACATTGTGGAACACACACACACATTGTGGAACACACACACACACATTGTGGAACTCACACACACACATTGTGGAATTCACATACACACACACACATTGTGAAGTACACACACACACACACACACACACACATTGTGAAACTCACATACACACACACACACACACTCATTGTGAAACTCACACACACATTGTGGAACTCACACACACACATTGTGGAGCACACACACATCATGGAACTTTCCCTCTCTCTCTCTCTCTCACACACACACACATATTGGGGAACTCACACACACAGACACACATTGTAGAACTCACACAGACACACATTGTGGAACTCTCTCACACACATTGTGGAACTCACACACACACACGCATTGTGGAACTCACACACACACGCATTGTGGAGCTCACACACACACGCATTGTGGAGCTCACACACACGCATTGTGGAGCTCACACACACACACATTGTGGAACTCACACACACACACATTGTGGAACTCACACACACACACATTGTGGAACTCGCACACACACACATTGTGGAACTCACACACACACACATTGTGGAACTCACACACACACACATTGTGGAACTCACACACACACACATTGTGGAACTCTCACACACACACGCATTGTGGAACTCGCACACACACACGCATTGTGGAACTCGCACACACACACGCATTGTGGAACTCGTGCGCACACACACACACACTCACACACACTGTGGAACTCACACACACACTGTGGAACTCACACACACACTGTGGAACTCACACACACACACACATTGTGGAACACACACACACATCATGGAACTCTCTCACTCTCTCACACACACACACACACACACACACACATTGTGGAACACACACACACATTGTGGAACACACACACACACACATTGTGGAACTCACACACACACACACATTGTGGAACTCACACACACACACACACACATTGTGGAACTCACACACACACACACACACACACACACACACACATTGTGGAACTCACACACACACACACACACACATTGTGGAACTCACACACACACACACACATTGTGGAACTCACACACACACACACACACATTGTGGAACTCTCTCTCACACACACACACACACACACACATTGTGGAACTCGCACACACATTGTGGAACTCACACACACACACACACACACACACACACATTGTTGAATACATATACACACACTGTAGAACTCGCACACATATACACACATACACACACACATTGTAGAATTCACACACACGCACACATACACACATTGTAGAACTCATTCACACGCATTGTAGAACTCACACACACGCATTGTAGAACTCACACACACGCATTGTAGAACTCACACACACGCATTGCAGAACACACACACACGCATTGCAGAACACACACACATGCATTGCAGAACACGCACACATGCATTGCAGAACACACACACGCATTGTAGAACACACACGCACACACATTGTAGAACACACGCACACACATTGTAGAACACACACGCACACACATTTTAGAACACACGCACACACATTGTAGAACGAACACACACATTGTAGAACGACACACACACACATTGTAGAACGAACACGCACACACATTGTAGAACGAACACGCACACACATTGTAGAAGTCACGCACACACATTGTAGAAGTCACGCACACACATTGTAGAAGTCACGCACACACATTGTAGAACTCACACACACACACACACACACACACACACACACACACATTGTAGAACTCACACACACATTGTAGAACTCACACATACACACACACATTGTAGAACACACACACACACACACATTGTAGAACACAGACACACACACACACACACACACACATTGTAGAACACAGACACACACACACACATTGTAGAACACACACACACACACACATTGTAGAACACAGACACACACACACACACATTGTAGAACACAGACACACACACACACATTGTAGAACACAGACACACACACATTGTAGAACTCACACACACATATACACACACACACTCATTGTAGAACTCACACATGCATACATGTTGTAGAATTCACACACAGGTTGTAGAAGACACACACACACACACACACACACACGTTGTAGAACTTACATCTCAGAAGAATTGCTGTTTGGCATGTATGTGTTTATTTGTTGGTTTATTTATTTACATTTTAAGCCCACTCGGCACATGTACTCTCTTTGTTAACTTACCTCAGAGTTATATAGTAAACAAATGGAAACTGCAGAAATGAGTTGGAGGGTTACAGGATGGAGCTCCTTAGCTGCTGTTAATCCTGCACACTAGTAGAATAGCATTTGAAATGAGGACCTTATGCCCACCTGTTCCGTTGCTAAAAGTATAACTTAACTGTCTCTATCCTTCTCACCACATACGTAATGTCTGTGTTTTATGTAGGATTATTTAATAAAGGGCTGAATTCACCATTTACAGCTGTATGAAATCTTTGCTTCGTCTAGTCTTACACCTTCCACACCTCAGTTCTCATTTCCACCTTATTTTTCTGTTTTTGCTGCCAAACTGTACATTGATATGAAAAAAATACACAATCTTTCTTTAACTTAAGAAATGGTTTAAAATCACAAAAGTATCTCTAATACACATACTAAATCAGAAAAAAAAATCTGAAATAAACCAGGTACAGCAGTAATGTGTCTTCCACAGAAAGAGACTTAACGTTCACGATGGTGCATGGTGTGGGAATGCACTGAAAGTGAGACTTCTCCCTACAAATGTATCAGCAAAACGTTCACGATGGTGCATGGTGTGGGCATGCACTGAAAGTGAGACTTCTCCCTACAAATGTATCAGCAAAACGTTCACGATGGTGCATGGTGTGGAAATGCACTGAAAGTGAGACTTCTCCCTACAAATGTATCAGCAAAACGTTCACGATGGTGCATGGTGTGGGCATGCACTGAAAGTGAGACTTCTCCCTACAAATGTATCAGCAAAACGTTCACGATGGTGCATGGTGTGGAAATGCACTGAAAGTGAGACTTCTCCCTACAAATGTATCAGCAAAACGTTCACGATGGTGCATGGTGTGGGAATGCACTGAAAGTGAGACTTCTCCCTACAAATGTATCAGCAAAACGTTCACGATGGTGCATGGTGTGGAAATGCACTGAAAGTGAGACTTCTCCCTACAAATGTATCAGCAAAACGTTCACGATGGTGCATGGTGTGGAAATGCACTGAAAGTGAGACTTCTCCCTACAAATGTATCAGCAAAACGTTCACGATGGTGCATGGTGTGGGCATGCACTGAAAGTGAGACTTCTCCCTACAAATGTATCAGCAAAACGTTCACGATGGTGCATGGTGTGGAAATGCACTGAAAGTGAGACTTCTCCCTACAAATGTATCAGCAAAACGTTCACGATGGTGCATGGTGTGGAAATGCACTGAAAGTGAGACTTCTCCCTACAAATGTATCAGCAAAACGTTCACGATGGTGCATGGTGTGGGCATGCACTGAAAGTGAGACTTCTCCCTACAAATGTATCAGCAAAACGTTCACGATGGTGCATGGTGTGGAAATGCACTGAAAGTGAGACTTCTCCCTACAGATGTATCAGCAAAACGTTCACGATGGTGCATGGTGTGGGCATGCACTGAAAGTGAGACTTCTCCCTACAGATGTATCAGCAAAACGTTCACGATGGTGCATGGTGTGGAAATGCACTGAAAGTGAGACTTCATCCTACAGATGTATCAGCAAAACGTTCACGATGGTGCATGGTGTGGAAATGCACTGAAAGTGAGACTTCTCCCTACAAATGTATCAGCAAAACGTTCACGATGGTGCATGGTGTGGGCATGCACTGAAAGTGAGACTTCTCCCTACAAATGTATCAGCAAAACGTTCACGATGGTGCATGGTGTGGAAATGCACTGAAAGTGAGACTTCTCCCTACAAAGGTATCAGCAAAACGTTCACGATGGTGCATGGTGTGGGAATGCACTGAAAGTGAGACTTCTCCCTACAAATGTATCAGCAAAACGTTCACGATGGTGCATGGTGTGGAAATGCACTGAAAGTGAGACTTCTCCCTACAAATGTATCAGCAAACGTTCACGATGGTGCATGGTGTGGGCATGCACTGAAAGTGAGACTTCTCCCTACAAATGTATCAGCAAAACGTTCACGATGGTGCATGGTGTGGAAATGCACTGAAAGTGAGACTTCTCCCTACAAATGTATCAGCAAAACGTTCACGATGGTGCATGGTGTGGGCATGCACTGAAAGTGAGACTTCTCCCTACAAATGTATCAGCAAACGTTCACGATGGTGCATGGTGTGGAAATGCACTGAAAGTGAGACTTCTCCCTACAAATGTATCAGCAAAACGTTCACGATGGTGCATGGTGTGGAAATGCACTGAAAGTGAGACTTCTCCCTACAAATGTATCAGCAAAACGTTCACGATGGTGCATGGTGTGGAAATGCACTGAAAGTGAGACTTCTCCCTACAGATGTATCAGCAAAACGTTCACGATGGTGCATGGTGTGGGCATGCACTGAAAGTGAGACTTCTCCCTACAGATGTATCAGCAAAACGTTCACGATGGTGCATAGTGTGGGAATGCACTGAAAGTGAGACTTCTCCCTACAAATGTATCAGCAAAACTTTCACGATGGTGCATGGTGTGGGCATGCACTGAAAGTGAGACTTCTCCCTACAAATGTATCAGCAAAACGTTCACGATGGTGCATGGTGTGGAAATGCACTGAAAGTGAGACTTCTCCCTACAAATGTATCAGCAAAACGTTCACGATGGTGCATGGTGTGGGAATGCACTGAAAGTGAGACTTCTCCCTACAAATGTATCAGCAAAACGTTCACGATGGTGCATGGTGTGGGAATGCACTGAAAGTGAGACTTCTCCCTACAAATGTATCAGCAAAACGTTCACGATGGTGCATGGTGTGGGCATGCACTGAAAGTTTTGAGTTTCTACTTTGAAAACTTGAAAAGATTTGCTTAAAAATTATACCAGTGCAAAAATTACATTTCACTGGACTGAAAAGTAGACATAACATAAATTGTCGGTTTGCAAAGAAAGCTGTGAGACACACAGATGTCCACTTGATATTTGAACAGATATTGTAGCAGAATGTAAGAAATGGTGTGGTAAAATGGTTGTGGTGATGTCCGATTAATTCCAGCCTGGAATGGGCTAGGAGTGTATAGACATATTGTTGCAGATTTTTTGGGGTGAATTCTAGAGATTTGGGGAGTTTTTGGGCAGCTGGTCCACTTTATTTATTGGAACATAAGGTAATGATGACAACGTGACTGTATTAAAATACAGATCTTCATGCTTTTCTCAGAGTAATAGTTATAATGAAGGACCCTCTCTTAGCTGTGGAAAAGTTGTATTAGATTTGAGGATTGTGATATTTAAATATTGATAGGTCAAGGTCTCTGCAGTTACATTTGATTGTGGATGACAGGGAGACAAAAAGATATTCCGATATGGGGTTGACATTTGGCAACTGATTTAGGTATTGGTTTGCCAGCCATTTGGAGTTCCATTTTGACAGTTCAAAATAAAAGGGTAGGATGTCAAAAATCTATGTCATCTCACAAGTTCCAAAAAATGTAAAGGTCTTATTAAAATCACATTTCCATATCCAGAATAAAATAGAACGTGGTGCATTCTCTTTTAGGCACTGGGACTATAAATGATTATCAGTTACTACACATACCTGCACTGCTGCTATTTGCTTTTGAAATTAGAATGTATATTTAAATGTGAAAAAAAATATTGGGCAGAAATCATTTATTTACAAATATGTCAAATTCCTATAATCAAAACTCCGTCTAATGGACAAAAATTAAAATTACACTAACTAACAATATAGAAACAGTTTCAGTGAAATTTATCCTACCTAGAATTAATAATTTAAACCTGGTTTAACAGAGCCCAGGTTAAACAGTACGTTTTCTTTCCTTAAGATCCAGATTATTTTTTTTTCAACTAACCTGTAAGTTCGTAATTTTATGAATTCTGTAAATACACACCTTTCCCCAGAGTGTGAAATGCCATTACTTCATAATACATTATTAGGTCTCTTACACCTCGTGTCGCATGTATGTTGTGTCTGAAGATATGATTTGTAAGTTCCAACACGATATATTACACAGTAACATGGGGACACGTACAGTTTCAAAGAGAAAACAAGCCATTACAACTATTTTTCTTTTTCACTCCTTGTATATATTTGATTTCTTTCTTAATAATTCTTATTCAGTTCAACATTTAATTTCTGGTTTCCTGTTTTCGCTTAAATTTCAGTTCTCCTCCTGAACATTACATAGAAATAAATACACACAGAATAGTGTACTCCTGTCCTTTTCAAAACATCCCACCTTCAAATCTTTTGTCTGTTATACAACATTCAGTACTTCTGTTATGTGTGGTTTACTTTTTGATTTCATTTTTCTAGTAATTTCTTTTTATGGCAGCCAACAGCAGTAAACTTGAAGAGCCTTACTTGTATATAGGCAATTCACATACTATATCCCAGCTCAAAAGAATCCTTTCTTGAGTTACAATAATTTGCTCCCACAGCGTTTGACATTATAGACAGATTAACCAAACAAAATATGAACCCTTATGTTACTTGGTAGATAAAAACCTGGCTTACATACATAACCCACCAAATGAAGACAGAGGGAGCATACTCTTCTCTGAAAGGCTTATTGTCTTTGGGGGGGCCCCCCAGGGCTTAGTGCTAGGCCTTCATCATTTTTGGTATAACGTTGTTGCCTCACAGCAAGTGGTTCTCCCATTCAATTCTCGGCTGGAGCACTTCTGTGTGTAGTCTGTATGTCCTCCTCGTGGTCGAGTGACGTTAAAGACATGCAGGTAGGTGCGAGCGTGAATGGGCGTGCCTTCTTTGAAGGTTAGGCGTCAGGCTGGCAACTTTGCACCGTAAAAATCCATTGCCAGTCATGAATGTACCGGAGTTTCGCTGTGGCGACCCCTAACCGGGAAAAGCCAAAAGAGAATGATGACTTCAGTGACATCAGAGGATGCCAGGAGTTTGTGGCTGACCAAGTTTGCAGATAACTGCATGATCCAGTGTTACAGCAGTTAGAGTTGTCACCTCTCCGGTCCAATTCTGGGATGGGTGCCTTCTGTGTGGAGTCTGCATGTCCTCCCTGCATTCAAGTGGTTTTACTCCGGTTTGCTCCAGTTTCTTCCCACATTCCAAAGATATGCATCTGGAGCGTTTCTCCCAGGGTGTCTGCTGAAAATGGGCTCTCTCCCAGTTGGGCTTTTCCCAGGAAACACATTAAATGAATGAACTCCCTAAAAGACTTCCAGATCTATGAGAAGGGGCACCATATACAAAGAAACGGTGCCAAGCCAATGGATTAAAACAACATAGTAAAAAGTGTAGCATTGCATCCCTCAGTATACATGAGTGACAGTGCCTGTACCACATAAACAACACCCCCATACTCAAAAAAAAATCAGTGCAGCTGTCAGAGACTTGGACAGTTTTGTGGACAACAGACTCCCCTTTAACCGCCATGTATCGGTGGTGGTTAGAGAAAATACGTCCTGTCCAAGCTGATTGCCAAAGATACATCACCTAGGTGCAAATAATTTATCTTCCTTCCCTACTTCCCCTTTCTTATGTCTATGTTGGAATATAATGTTCTCTTTGGCTGTTACCTGGCTAGGCACACAACTTACCTGACTAGACACATTACTCCACCTGCAAGACCCCAGCATTTCTTTATAAAAAAAAAAATGTGCAGCCTGAGTTCCATGACCTGTGCTGAATTCCTTAGAGTGCATGCTCTCTTCTCTCATCTTGTATATTGTGATCTCTATGTCACCTACAAAGTGTCAAATGACATAGTTCTATATGATCTGTACTGCCATGAACACTTGTACAAGAAACATAAATCTCTAATATAGTATAAACAAAACCTGCTGGTAAGATAAGTACCTGTCAGATCACGCTTCTGTGGAACAGGCCCTCTCTCCTTCGTATTAAAGGTGGCTTTCTAACTCTCTTCAAAATTCAACCTCAGAGAAACAGTGTGAAAATGCATGCCCGGGTGTGGAATGTTAGGCCCTTTTGGATAGGGAAAAGTTGAAATGGGAGTTGTAATGACTTGGCAGCCAGTAATATTCTTGATCAGCTACCTACGAACTATGCACCTGTATATTTCACCTGGCTGAACAGGTGTAGGCTTTGAAGTCTATTGTACTGAGTCCAGCTTACTTTCCCTGTCAACAGGTAAAGACACATTACTATACCAGGGTAAGTTAGGATGTGCAGTGTGTAAAATTAGGTCAGTTGTTTTTCCAGAGGTATATTATGTTTCACCAAAAGTATGTTGTATTATATTAAATTTTGTTACATTTATGTAATAGTAGAACAAAGATAGGTTTGCCCCATTATTTGCCCTTTTGGAGCAGAACGTACTTTGCTGCTGTGTAACTTGCTTCACTTGTATATTGTTCTTTCCAATGAGATTTTTTTCCCTTGATGTCAAAGATATACTTTGTATCCTTATAGTAACAAATCTACCTTTTACTTATTTTCTGCATTCCCTCTATCCTTGACTATTCAGGTCGGCTTCCGCACTAGAACCCCCTACTATATTAGGTACCCATAACATGTGTCCCATCATTGTCTTCCAAGTGAACAAACCAGCTACCTACGTGTCTCTGTACCTCCTCCTGTATATTCACCTCATTGTTCCTTTTCGCCTGCTTTGCTACCTTTGTCTAATTTGCTTGTAAAGGGCAGAACTATCTAAAGTGTTGTACCTGTGACTTGACCGATGACAGATCAATATAAAAAAACTTCAAATGAGTGGATGAAGGAACAGACAGCAAGAAAAGCTCAAAATATCTTCTTTCGGCTTTTCCTGGTTAGGGGTCGCCTCAGTGGATCACCTGTCCACTCGTGATTGGCAGGTGGAGCCCAACCTTCCATGGAAGGCACACGCACTCACACCTAGGTCCAATTTAGAGTATCCAATCCACCTACAGCATGTCTTTGGCATGTGGGAGGAAACCGGAGCACCCGCAGGAAACCCCTGTGACCACAGGGAGAACATGCAGACTCCGCACAGAAGGCACCCTAGCCGAGGATCGAATCAGAGAACCTCTTGCTGTGGGGGGGGGGGGGCAACGCTAACCACTCCAGCACCGTGGCCGCTCAAGAAAAATTCAAAATACAAAGTATATTTATTTAACCATTTAGAAATAAAAAATAAATAGCCAGGATTAAGAGCGTTTGTCCCTCTTGGGAGACTTTATCAGAATGATGAGTATCCAGTTTCCCCCTCCCTTTGTATCTTCACTGAATTAATTAGTGGGAACCTAAAAAGAAAATGAGTCATTAAAATAATTTTAAAGGAACACGCACACACTAAACTCTATGCTTCCCTAAAATTACAAAAGCAGTGTAAACACGACTCGCGTGACTCACAAAGTGCTAAAATTCCTTTAAAACGTTTCTGTTTTTAAAAGTTTTCTTATACACAGTAATAAAAATGAAAATTGTGAAAATATAAACGAATATAAATAAAAACTAACACACAATTCAACTTATTACTTAAGAAGAAAAACTTCAGTGCTCTGCATGATCTTAAAATTCCAAATACATTGTTAAACGACATTCACACACATAAAAATGTTTCTGTTAAACTAATTCAAAACCAAATTTATATTTTCAGGGTTCTAAGCTTTAGCGCTGGTTTCAAAGGAGCGCTGCCTTCCAGACCGTGGATGGAGGCAAACCACATTTAACCCAAGTTGCCAGCTACTACACAGGTGGAGAGTAAAGGTGGAGGTGTCTTGAATTTGCATCCGAAATAAATATAACTCAAGGCTGATCAAACAGGATGATGCATTTGGGCTTTTCCACATTCAAATCACCACAGGTAAAATCCACACCACTTCCTTTCAAGCTATAGGTCCCCCTCTATGTCCCAGGAAACTCATACCATGCATTTAAACTTATTGGAAACACTTGTCACCTATCCCAATACCATATTCATTACTTTAATTACCCCACTGTTAACTAGGAATCCTTTGCAACACCAAATGTACAGGCACAGATTCCTAGATTTCGTAAACACATACTCCCCGGACCAGATTTTCAATACACCAACCGGTACTGCAACCTTAGTAGATCAGATCCTCACTAATATGGGAGAATGGTTCACACCGAACCGCCTAGTATAATGTCCTGTTTGTTAAGGTCACACCACAAAACAGTTTGCTTAAAAGTAAAAATAAAACCCGGAAACCCAACTAACCTTGGAATATGCAGGAACTACTCTAAGGCTAACTTCCTACTCTTAAGTGATAACCTAGCAACATTTCAAAGCCCCATAAACACTGAGAACACTGCTGCCTATGTGGAACTGTTCACATAAACCCTGTACAAGCATGCCAATAGCTGCATAGAGGCAGCTGTACCAACCAAGAAGAAGTACAGAAAAAAACTCAACAAACAAGCCACCCAGGTAGAATCATGCAATCCAAGGATGTATCTGACCAGGTATATGCAACAACTGGAGAGTCAACAGAGGTTCCTTACAAAAAGAATACAGGGTTTAAACATGTCCTATGTGGGTCACCTCAGAACCATTTCCCTGTACTCTGTCCGTTTCAGACTGCTGAGAGGCGACCTCTGCCTGACCTGCAAAGCATCCTCTGATTCTGCCCTTATAGACCTGTTGCACATGTGCAAAATAAATAGCATCAGTGTTGCCCAATCTATAGATCTAATCCTCATCTGCAACATAAATAGGACATGTTAGACAGACAGGTATACGTTTCTGAGATTGCTCTTTCTATAGAACATGGTTCTCATCCATGTGAATCCGAGTTCTTCCCTAATGCAAGTCAAGTGCAACTTGGACCAGGGGATCGGGAATCAGATATTCACCTTCAGTCTGGCATCCATGCTTCAGTCTACATATACCCCTTAAGATAACCCTAACATAAAATCCTGCCAGACTCATTTGGGAAACATGACAAGGCTTAAATACCTTGGATCATTAGCCTAGTAATCACGTATGAACCTAAATGTTTGGGAGAACAACAGATTTTTGAGGCGTACCCTGGAATTGGATGTACACTAATTGCTTAACTCTCTCGTGTGCTCCATTCCCACAGAACTCATAGTTTCCCATCATTCCTTGTCCATGTCCTATGGTGCAGCAGTAGCGTTGTCGCCTCACAGCAAGAGGTTCTCTGGTTCAGTTCTCTGCTGGGGTGCCTTCTGTGTTGAGTCTGCATGTCCTCCCTGTGTCTGTGTGGGTTTCCTCCCACATTTCAAAGACCTCTATCTAGAGCATTTCTCCCAGGGCCTCTGTTGAAAATTGGCTTTGTTCCAAGTCAGACTTTTCTGGTAAACAAACGTTAAATAAAAATAAATTTCTCTTCCCACTACACATTCATAACAGCCTTCTTTATCAAAGTCTTCTCTGCCTGCTGTTAGGTGTTATGTTATTTCATGATTGTCTTTTGTTAGCTGAGGGCTGCTGCTTTTCTATACATGCTGACATAGTGTTTGCTAATGTACCCACCCATTCCCACTGAGCCATTTGTTTCTATTCATGCTATCGTGTATGTGCATATGCATGTGTGTGTTATATGCTTAAAGCAATTGACTGCAACACCCCTACAAAACCTTGATTCTCCACCTACAAAATCCAGCATTATGACTGAACACCATAGCAGCCGTTCTTCATCATCTTTGTGCGTGTGTAATAGATAGATGTACATACATTAAGTAAATAAATATATAATTGTTTATTATTGAAAAGTTGAAGACCATCAGATCAGGAAACAGTATTGCAAGACAGACGCACCAAGGACCACAATATCGAGCAGATGGATGTGCACACTGAGGGACCCATGGTTATGTTTGTTGCTGCATCTTCATCCTTTGGGAATTTGTGTTCAAGGCTTTCCAGTGTTGTGGTCTTCGATCTTGCTAGCTGTCAGTATGATTATATCATGATATGGTGTCCCAGTGGAATGATCCTCTGCTTTAGTAGTAAATCTCTATATGGCAGCCATACCTGTCTTACAAGCTGTCCGGTACATTCTTTGTTACTTATGGGAATGAGAGAGTCTCATAACAGCGAATGTGACTTGTGTGGTATTTTCCATTCCCTGACACTCTGTAGCCATGGATTTTACGTGTCTGTAAGTTAAGACACGAGAGAATGATAAAGCAGTTCATTGTTATCTCTAACCTGCCAGCTTCTTTTTGAACTAGCATTCTTAAAGGGACTAGCCACCTCAGTTGTGCATGTTTTGTGACCTTGCATATAGAAATACCAGCAGTAACATTGCTGGTTTAAAAATACTGCTGCCCTTGTGCTTTTCTTTAATGCTGATAGGGGTTATTGCTTTCCATTTACAGCATGTTATATTCTACACCTGTCTGGAATGTTTTTGTTGCATTTCTTAAGTTTGCTTTACTGATTACCATTTGCAATGTGCGGTATTATTTTTTTCTAATAATACGGGTTATTTTTGCAGCGTCCAGGGACACAAGGTTGTAGAATGCAGATGCCAGGAATGCCTGTGGGTCCACCTTCAGGTTCACCGTACTTGACTGGTTCTCCCATGAGACCGGGGCTTCCCCAGCCCATGATGGATCCTATCCGAAAACGCTTACTACCTTCAGGACAGCAACCGAATCTCCCTATGCAGAGACGCAGGTATGATGCAACATAACCAAATGTTTATATAGTTGCTGTTTTCTGCCAGTGTCTGTGCTTATTAGGCTTTTGACTAGGATATGAAACACTTGAGAGATCTGTTTTCCTGTTTCATACTGTGGTTTGAGCTGAATCTGCAAGATTCTTTACAGTCGGTGTCTGATTTATTCCAAAATGATGTAAAGCATCATGACTACAGCTTTGCTGATTGTAAAGCCTAACACAGCCGTTAGCTTTGCATAACTGTTTCTTTAATTATTAAAGTTAGAAATATTTTCGAAGGTGGGCTGTTTGCTCTTATCATGAAGTTTGTTGAGACAGAATGTGGTTGGAATGTTTGGAAATGGGGGCTGGGTACACCTGCAGTATGTAAAAATGTAGTATATTGATCCTGTCATTTATCTGAGTAAAACACATGAAGCAAACCTGGAGTATAAAACTGAAACGGAGGAAAGTACTTTTTTGCATTCATTTTCCTGTAGCTTATTTCAACACATCTGTCCATTATTTCATCTGTTAGGGGTTCACCTTTGACTAAGGACCATTTAGATTGTAAGGAGTAGACTGGCGATCTTCCAAATGAGTCCATAGGTGTGAGTGAGAGTCTGTGTGTACATATGTATTTTATGATAGACCAATAACCTGCATAAAAAGTGTCAAAGCCTTTGCTACTGGGATAAGCTGCAAGGGTCTTCTTGACTCTGTAAAAGATAAAAATGGTAGTTAGTAAATGGGGAGATGATGGATTTAACAATGATCTATTACATGCCAAACTTCAGAAATTTTAAATTCATATTTCCATGTCAACATTTCTGAAACCAGAAATTTGGCTCATTCATCAAACTTGTGCAAAGCACAAGTACGTGCTAAAAGTTCGTTTAGCTGTTTAGGTTTTAATGCAGAAAAAGCAAAGGGCATCTGTTCAGGATAGTTATGTCCTACCTTTGAGAAGCTATTGCATCCAGTGACATGACCTAAATACAGCATGTTTAAGGAGGAGAAGGGGGAAGGCATGCCCGAAGGCAGGTAAAGGCTAGGGCTGTGGTAGTGAGGGTCAGGACTTTGAATGTTGGCAGTATGACTGGTATAGGGAGAGAGCTAGCTGATATGATGGACCGAAGGAAGGTTGGTATATTGTGTGCGCAAGAGACCAGATGGAAGGGGAGCAAGGCTAGGTGTATTGGAGGTGGTTTTAAATTGTTTTATTATGGTGTAGATGGGAGGAGAAATGGTGTAGGCATTATCCTGAAGGAACAGTGTGCTAAGAGTGTTTTGGAGGTGAAAAGAGTGTCGGCTAGAGTGATGTTTATGAAGCTGGAAATTGATGGTGTAATGATGAATGGTGTTAGTGCATATGCTCCACAAGTTGGGTGTGCGATGGATGAGAAAGGAACATTTTGGAGTGAGTTGGATGAAGTGGTGATGACTGTACCAAAGAGTGAGAGACTGGTGATTGGAGAAGATTTCAATGGGCATGTTGGTGAAGGGAACAGAGGGGATGAAGAAGTGATGGGTAGGTATGGTGTTAAGCAAAGGAATGCAGAAGGTCAGATGGTAGTGTATTTTGCGAAAAGGATGGAAGTGGCTGTTGTGAATTCGTATTTTAACAAGAGGGAGGAGCATAGGGTGTCATACAAGAGTGGAGGAAGTTGCACACAGGTGGATTATATCTTATGTAGGAGGGCCAGTCTGAAGGAGATTGGAGACTGTAAAGTGGTGGCAGGGGAAAGTGTAGTTAGGCAGTATAGGATGGTGGTTTGTAGGATGACGCTGGTGATTAAGAGGAGGAGGAGGAGTATGAAGGCAGCACCAAGGATCAAATGGTGGAAATTGAAAAAGGGTAATTGTGAGGTGGAGTTCAGGGAAGAGTTAAGACAGGCAGTGGGTGGCAGTGAAGAGTTACTGAATAGCTGAGTAACTACAGCAGAGCTAGTAAGAGAGATGGCTAGAAAGGTGCTTGGTGTGACATCTGGGAAGAGGAAGGAGGACAAGGAGACCTGGTGGTGGAATGAAGAAGTACAGGAGAGTATACAGAGAAAGAGAATGGCGAAGAAGAAGTGGGATTGTCAGAGAGATGAAGAAAGTAGACAAGAGTATAAGGGGATGAGGTGCATGGCAAAGAGAGAGGTGGTGAAGGCTAAGGATAGGGCGTATGAAGACTTGTATAAAAGGTTGGACACTAAGGAGGGAAAAAAGGACCTGTACTGATTGGCTAGACAGAGGGACCAAGCTAGTAAAGATGTGCAGCAGGTAAGGGTGATAAAGGATAATGAGGGAAACATACTCACAAGCAAGGAGAGTGTGTTGAGCAGATGGAAAGAGTACTTTAAGGAGTTGATGAATGAAGAGAATGAGAGGGAGAGAAGGTTGGATGATGTGCGGATAGTGAATCATGAAGTGCAGTGGATTAGCAAGGAGGAAGTAAGGATAGCTATGAAGAGGATGAAGCACGGAAAGGCTGTGGGTCCAGATGACATACCTGTGGAAGCATGGAGGTGTACAGGTGAAATGGCAGTGGAGATTTTAACTAGATTGTTTAATGTAATCTTGGAAAGTGAGAGGATGCCTAAGGAATGGAGAAAAGTGTTTTGGTACCGTTTTTTAATAATAAGTGTGATGTGCAGAGCTGTAGTAACTACAGAGGGATTAAACGGATCAGTCACAGCATGAAGTTATGGGAAAGAGTAGTGGAAGCTAGGTTAGGAAGGGAGGTCATTAGTGATCAGTAGTATGGTTTCATGCCAGTAAAGAGCACTACAGATGCAATGTTTGCTCTGAGAGTGTTGATGGAGAAGTACAGACAGGGTCAGAAGGAGTTGCATTGTGTCTTTGTGGATTTAGAGAAAGCATATGACAGGGTGCCTAGAGAGGAGTTGTGGTATTGTATGATGAAGTCGGGAGTGTCAGAGAAGTATGTAAGAGTGGTACAGGTTATGTACGAGGGTTGTGTGACAGTGGTGAGGTCTGCGGTGGGAGTGACGGATACATTTAAGGTGGAGGTGGGATTACATCAAGGTTCAGCTCTGAGCCCTTTCTGATTTGCAGTGGTGGTGGACAGGTTGACAGACGAGATCAGACAGGAGTCCCCGTGGACTATGATGTTTGCAGATGACATTGTGATCTGTAGTGAGAGTAGGGAACAGGTGGAGGAGACCCTGAAGAGATGGAGATATGCTCTAGAGAGAAGAGGAATGAAGGTCAGCAGGAGTAAGACAGTATATATGTGTGTGAATAAGAGGGATGATAGAGGAATGGTGAGGATGCAAGGAGTAGAGGTGGCAAAGGTGGATGAGTTTAAATACTTGGGGTCAATAGTTCAGAGTAACGGTGAGTGTGGAAGAGAGGTGAAGAAGAGAGTACAGGCGGGATGGAGTGGGTGGAGAAGAGTGTCAGGAGTGATTTGTGACAGACGAGTACCTGTAAGAGTGAAAGGGAAGGTATACAAGAGGGTAGTGAGACCAGCTATGTTATATGGGTTGGAGACAGTGGCATTGACAAAAATGCAGGAGTTTATGCTGGATGTGGCAGAATTAAAGATGTTAAGATTTGCACTGGGTGTGAGGAGGGTGGACAGGATTAGGAATAAGTATATTAGAGGGTCAGCCCAGGTTGGAAAGTTTGGAGACCAAGCCAGAGAGGCACGATTACATTGGTTTGGACATGTGCTGAGGAGGGATGCTGGGAATATTGGGAAAAAGATGCTAAGGATGAAGCTACCAGGTAAAAGGAAAAGAGGAAGGCCTAATAAGATGAGGTTTATGGATGTGGTGAGAGAGGACATGCAGGTGGTTGGTGTGACAGAGCAAGATGCAGAGGACAGGAAGAAATGGAAACAGGTGGTCCGCTGTGACGACCCCTAACGGGAACAGCCGAAAGAAGAAGAAGATGATGATGATGATGATGAGATATATATGTGTGTGTGTGTATATGTATGCATGTGTGTATATATATATATATATATATATATATATATATATATATAATATACATACACACACACACATATATCTCTCTTTCTCTGTGTGTGTGTGTGTGTGTGTATACCTATATATATATATATATATATATATATATATATATACATGTGTGCGTGTGTGTGTGTGAGTATATATATACATATAAATATATATATATATATATATATACACACACACACACACACACAGTGTGTGTCTGTGTTTATAGATATATACATGTGTGTGTGTGTGTGTGTGTGTGTGTGTGTGTGTGTGTGTGTGTGTGTGTGTATATATGTATGTATATATATATATATATATATATATATATATATATATATATATATAATCTATAGGTTCATACTAGGCTATTTGCCCTAGGGCATTTATAAGCCTAGCCAGAGTGTGTGTGGCTTTCACCACCCCTTAGGATGAGAATACTATACCCATTAGTTTGCTGTGCCTCTGTCCAGCAGTGACACAGAGATGATTCCTGGGGTAAACCTACGATCTCCCATCCACTCGTCAAGATTTCTCTTGAACAGAGTCAGTGAGGGGCTCTGCCTCACATGGACTGGGATTCTGTTCCATAGTGTAGGGAGTCTCTGGGTGATGAATCTGTCCCTCCAGCATGTCCTATTTATATCCGTGTTGAGGTTTAAGTCTCTTGCTCTCGTGGCTCTGGTGGATTTGGATTTTTGAGGTGGAGCATGTCCATTAATTCCGGTTGGACATGGCCTTGTATGTCAGGCATAGATCACCTCTGAGCAGATGGTGTGCGACTGAATAGAGCTGGAGTTTCTTCGTAAGGGTGGGGGCTTTTTTGGGGTTTCCCCAAGGCGGTTTTCCCCTTCCCTTTTGGGGGGGGGAAAAAATTTTTTTTTAAAAGGTTTTGGTTTGTTTTCCTTAAGGGCTGTGACTTTTGCCCCTGTTTTTGTGGTTTATGTGTTGCTTTTGTTTGGGTTGTTTGGGTTTTTTTGGGAGGCCTCTGCTGTTTAGGTAAATTTTTTCTCAGAGCCTCCAGTATGTCTTTTTGTGGATTTTTGATTAGGGAGGGTGCATTTGTGAGGCTTTTTTGGGGGCCCCCCGTTGGGTTTCCCTCCTAGTTTAGGATAGCCTCCCTTTCTAAATAGTGCCTCTAAATTTTTTTTTGGGGGGGGAAAGGGGGTTTTGGCATGAGGCAGTTTTCTTCCTAAGTTCCCAGCCCACTGGAAAAAAATTACAACTGACCTTGGCAGCTGTAAAATTGGGAAAAATTTTAAATTAAAAAAAAGGGCCCTGGGGGGGGAGGGGTATGTTTTTTTTTAGGCCATATAATTTTGGGGGGGAAAAGGGTTTTGTTTTTTTTTTTTTTTTTTTGCTTTTTTTTTTTTTTTTTTTTTTTTTTTTTTTTTTTTTTTTTTAAAAAAAAAAAAAAAAAAAAAAAAAAAAAAAAAAAAAAAAAAAAAAAAAAAAAAAAAAAAAAAAAATAAAAAAAAAAAAAAAAAAAAAAAGTGAGAAGTGCTAAACCAGAATAATACTTTTTTGGGAACTCCTCAATCAGGTTTGGCCACCCATGGAAAGGGTGGTTAAGGGACATGTACTGATACATGACTAAAAAATGGATATCAGGTACTACCAATCCATAGTATCCCTCCATACATATATAACCCTTATACTATTATTCTTTATATACACCATGCACTATTAATCAAGTATTAGCATGATTTACCCCACCAGTAGGGCATATAAACAATATCACCACAAAAAATATATTATGAGTAGGACCATCCCAAGGGACCACCAGCTATGCACTGACCAACTACAATCCACCAATACGGCCCTTACTCATACCAAAAAATCACTGCCCCAATCCAACAACCCTTCCATTTTAATATTGATATTTTAGTCCATTTCCAATAATATAATCCTGTAATATGATGATTGACTATAGTATGATGCTCCCATCAGCTCATCTCATATGATACTATACCTCCAAATAGTTACTAGGCATATATGCAGTGACATTAACTGGGACCACCAGTATCAGTATCAAAATGGCATACTATTGCTAGTCACACTGTACTATAACTATGGTACTATACCTCATATATTACATGACTCAATAATTATGATAAGCATATATATTAATATTACAATCTATAAACTATTTATATTATAATTATTATTAAACCAAGCTTATTAAATTTTAATAACTTTCCAAGACTTAATAATTCCACCCTAATTAAGCACATTATTTATTAATACAACTTTTATATACACCACTATTATCATAACAAACAACATATAGTGATTTTATTATTAAATACGCCTTTTAAAATATACAATATAAAATTATATAAAAAGTAGCATTCACAAATAATAATAGGGGAATTGAATTTTAATAATATTTAACAATTATACTATATTTAGTAAAACACACATCATTTATACAAAAAAAATCTATAAAATAAGAACAATAATTTTTGCTCTCTTATATAATTAAAAAAATTAAAATTTTATAAAATTATACACAACCTTTTAAAAAATAAATTTTAAAAAAAATAAAAAAATATTTAATAAAAAAAATTTATTTTTTTTAAAAAATATAAATTAATAAAAATTTTTTATATATATAAAAATTAAAAAAAAAAAATATATATATATATATATATATATATATTATATATATATATATATATAAATAAATAAATATATATATATATATATATATATATATATATATATATATATGAACATATATATATACACACACACACATATATATATATTTGTATATATGTATATATATATATATATATGTATATATATATATATATGTATATATATATATATATATATATATATATATATGTGTGTGTATATGTGTATATATATATATATATATATATATATATATATATATATATATATATATATATATATATATATACATATTGGCAAAAAAAATTATATATCTATATAAAAAAACACCACCACCAGAAACAGTAATTGAGTGCGCTTTCATTCTTTGATATGTAAGAACTTCTTCAGAAATAAGGAGGTACAAAAGAAATCAGTAAATATATATGTCATCATATGGCAATAAAGCAGTAAAATAGTAAATGTACAATATACAGCAAACTAGTGAAAAGTGAGTTTGTCATGAACTCAGGTAAGCAATTTCAAAGCACATTTTAAATTGGTATAATTCAAACCAGGAGCTGAATCTGCTCCCAGCAAAAGTTGCCATTGTAGTTCTCTGACCTCCAGAAGGAGTAGCATAGTCACGAAAAAACAGTTCAACTTGCTCTAATACTAAAAATAGAAAATGTTCAAAATTAGTACAAGTTAAAGAATGCCTAACTAATGCATTTCGAGAGTCCGAACTTCTGATAGCCCCCAATGTTCTTTTATTGTGTCTGACGGTTTCCTGCAAGTCTTTCCAACATAGAAATAATGACAAGAATTACAAACTGCAGCATAAACCAAATTAGTGGACGAGAGGTCAAAATGATGGGTAAAAGTAACTTTATTGTCATTGTGTACAAAAGTGTAGCAATTCCCTTTGGAAATAGACTTGCAGCAAACGCATTCGCCACTCTAACATGCCATGCGGGTCATTAATGTTTCTAACAGAATTTACTACCAGTGGCGGAGTCTCTGTTCTCAAGTGAATTTCTAATTATTTTAGTCTGTTTATATGAAGACAATGGAGAATCCCCTAACAAGTTAGACAAATTCTGTGAACTAGTAACAATATTCCAGTTGTGAGAAATAACATCCCTGATACATTTCATATCCCTACAAATGGGTATCGGGAAATTCATTGTCCTGTCTGGACTAGCAGCAGTATTATTTTGTTTAGGTGTAAAACCACAGTGAAGGATGGGCTGAAATTTATTGTGCCTGTCTCTAGCCACTTCCTGAGCCACGCTATACAAAGATCTTTAGGGTAATGTTTTTGCAAAAACAGATTTTACACAAGAAGTCCACCTCGGCATAAAAAGTACTATCCATTCTAAACCGTTTGGAGAATCTAATGAAGTGATCCCTTAACACGTTCCTTTTCTTGTGGAAGGGGTGTTGACTGGTAAAATCTAAAATGTTGTTACGATAGATTTCCTTTCTGAAAATGTCAGACTATGCTCCTGCTGGTGACATCAACAGAAGTAGAAATATCAAGAAAGGAAACAGTGTTCCCAGAACCGGATTTAACAAATTCCAAAAAAAACTAATACGGTCACTCATGGCGAGTAAAATGGCTTCCAGCTCTTGGGTAGGGCCCACCCATGCAAAAAAGATGTCATCAATATAACGGTGGTATAAGTGGGTGTGCTGGAGCAATGAACAAGAGTGTCTACTTCCCAGGCAGCAAGCAGAAGATTGGCAATGGATGGAGACAGTTTTGAACCCATGGCTGCCCCTTTAATTTGCTGTTACACTTTGCCATTGAAATGGAAAAAAATGATTGCTCAATACTGTTTCTATTAAAACAGTTAGTCATAATCTTGTTGTGTCCAAAGTTTGCATAATTTCTAAGGTATTTTCTCACATTTTGCAACCCATCCTGATGGAGGAATATTAGTATACAAGGACGCAACATCTAGTGTAACAAAACAGCAGTTATTAATGTCCACATTTGCTTTACATATCTCATTTAAAAAGCCCCAAGAATCTTGAATATAAAACTATGTTTTTTGCATTATGGGATTTAACACTGAAATATGTTCAGTTTTTGTGCATTTATTTGAAATAATGATTCTGAATGAGGGTGCTGAGCATTTTTATGAATTTTAGGGATGCCAAAACATTTTCCCAAACTTGGACTAAATACTTGTAAGCATTATATTTCCTCTAATATGATGAATTGGTCATTCTCCGGAGTTTGAATTAATGAATCAGTTTTATCAAACTGTTGTTCAACATACTCAATAGAAACCATTTTGTAGTATTCATTATCAGTTAATCCGCTTCTATTCTTAGTACGTGTTCAGCTTGTTCCATTTGTACTACCCCTGTACCTTTTTCAGCTCGCGTTATTCTTAATGACTTGTCAGTGGAAAAGGATTGAGTGTAAGACGCTCCTTGTGTGACAAATTAAACCATTTGTCTGTATTCACGTTACTGCACACTTTTCTTATATCCTTTTTGCACACGTTAAGGAAAGTAGACATTGTGCTTTCTAGAACTGGGTTAAGCAAACTTTTTCTTTAACTGTACAGATTCAGCATTATTATTTATTGTTTGAGAGTCAAACAGTTCATCTTCAGAGTCATTGTCAGCAAAGTAAGACCTGATGTTTAGCTTTCTCACAAATAAACGTAAATCAAGAAGAACTTCAGCCACAGAGGCTCTCTGCGCTGGTTGTTTGTCTTTTCGGCTTTTCCTGGTTAGGTGTCACCACAGCGGAACTCCGGTCCACTAATGATTGCCAGTAGATTTTTATGGTGCCGAGTTGCCAGCCCGACACCCAACCTTCAGCGAAGGCACGCCCCTTCAAGCATGTCTTTCGGAGGCCACTCGACCGTGGGGAGGATATGCAGACTCCA
The DNA here is from genome assembly GCF_019279795.1 of Protopterus annectens. Classification (NCBI taxonomy): domain Eukaryota; kingdom Metazoa; phylum Chordata; order Ceratodontiformes; family Protopteridae; genus Protopterus; species Protopterus annectens. The sequence continues at coordinate 1,351,210,552 of NC_056747.1, forward strand.
CACAGAAGGTACTCCAGCCGAGAATCGAACAGGAGAACCTCTTGCTGTGAAGCAACAACACTACCGCTGTACCACCGCGTCTTTATGCAAGTAAAACCTCTGTTTAACAGGGTTAAATGTTCTGTGGACAAGGATCTGGATGTTCGATTAAATACTGCATTGTCATTCACATTTAACAAAGCTGTATGAGAGGCATTAATAGAAGCAGACTGCTCTGCAACTGAATTATGTGCAAAACTTGTGCTATTTAGTGCATATTCCTGGCATAACATATTGTTATCAAAGGGCTCTCCAAATCTCTGTCTCCAGTTGCCTCTCCCCCTTTCTCGATCTTTCTGCAGATGAACATTATTTTTTGTCTGAGTTCTCCAGATTTGGGCAGGCTATTTAGAATACCCAAGATACACAAAGACCAAAAAAATCCTCCATTCAGACATATCATCTCAAACCAAAAAAATGATAAAAAAATAGCACAATATGTTGATTCTGTAATAAACCCTATTGTGCAGAAAATGGCTTTTTACCTGAGAGATTCTTGGTCTTTTCTGAACAAATTGTTTCACCACAAAGGTAATCTTTCTGACTGCATTCTAGTTTCACTGGACATAGAAGTGTTGCATACAAATATTCCACACAATAGCATTTCCTACTCACAATGTGTCTACTATCTGTACACTCGTTGACATAGTCCTAACCAATAACTTCTTTCTTTTCAACATTTATCATCAAACGAAAGGGGTTGCTATCGGTTCGATGTTAGCCCCTGCCTTTGCAAACCTTGTTCTCAGTGCTTGGGAAATGGAGCACAACTAAACTTAATGGCTTCCACAATGTTGTGATATACAGATGGTACATACATGACATCTTTTTTGTGTGGAAACATGACAAGGACAGCTTATTTTCATTCATTGCGAACATGCAGAATAGCATAGGGTTTTTGAAGTTTACTGTTTCTGGCTATGGTAACTCCATCAATTTCTTGGACGCCAGAATTGACATTCTTCCCTCTAGATCTTTGTTATCAACAGTGTATAGAAAGGATACTTACAAGATCAACTTTCTTGACTTCACCAGCCAACATCCTTTCTATATGAAAAAGAGTCTGGTGAAAGGTCAGTTCATTCGGATATCAAGGTTAGTAAGCCACAGCGAGGAATTTATGGCTCAGTCTTCACTATTAATTTTTGAGAGGAAAACATCCTTTTTATCTGCTTATCTGGTTCACAGTCTGTTTGAAGAAGTGGCTTCAGCAAGATATCAAAAATATTTTCCCATCTTGAAGTTTGGACTGCCAGAGCAAAATGCAGTTTCCAACTCTAGCAAATCTAACATGTCTTTAAGTTTTCCCTTACCTATTTCTAGGGACATGTCCTGCATCAAAGAAATTTTAAACAGAAATTGGGATATTATGTCAGATATCCCTCAGAGTGAAATGTCTTTGGGTAACACCCCTTCTTTTTCTTATAAAAGAACTAAGACTATACGCATGAACGTTGAAAATAGAGATTCTCATTTTGTAAAACAAGGTCATTTAGCTTGTTCTTCTAGCAAAGGCATGTTCACGTGTGTAAAATGTATTGTCTGCCCTTTTATTTTGCAATGTAATAAGTACACTTTCAAGCATTGCAACTACATGGTTCATATGTCAACATCTTACGACTGTCGCTCTTTATTTGTTGTTTATGTAGCTATTTGTAATTCTTGTTCTAGTTTTTATGTTGGAAAAACTACTTTCAGTCTTTCTGACCGCATCAAAGAACATTTGGGTACCATTAGAACTACTGATTTGAACACCGCATTAGCTAATCATAGTATTTCTTGCTCTAATGTTGTTAAATTTGAATTTTTTATTCTTGAACAAACTGACATATTCTTTGGTGAATGTGAAATGTTTTTGGAATTGAGGGAACTAAATGCTAAATGCGGAAGCATCCCCAGGATTAAATGAGAGCACCGACATCAAATCTGCCTTACATTGGCTAGACTAAGTTTATACCAAGATTTATCAAGATTTTCCCACTTTACCTGCTAAAATAACTCATTACAATGACTCTTTGCAGTAATTTTTTTATATTATATTTACTGCTATTTCAGTTATTATTCTTGCACATATACACAGTAATTGGATTTACTTGTTACCATGATTGTTTGTACTGTTATTAGAGTGTAGTTTGCTTTTTTACTGCCTTTTGTCTGCAGCTGTCTTAACCAAACATTATGCTTTATTCATTAGTGTTTACTGTAAATATGCATTAGCTTTGATATTTGAGATACATTATTCATAGCTTATACTATATTGGTTTAATTTTAAAATGCTACAGCACAGCTTCTTGGATATTGTACACCACAGTGTCACTGTTTATTGGTTACTGTACTTTTGACATAAGTGGTGCATATATTTGAACTACAATTGTGCAGTTCTTACTGTATTCTGAAGTTCATATATCTGGAATGAACTAAAGCGCTTAATTATCTATCAGTGTCTGTCATTTTTTTCATATGCCTCTTTTTATTTGCTTCATAGAGCCGTTGAAGTTTTAAAGTGTATAGATTTGATATCTTCTATTATTACAGTTATATTTTGTGTGTATGTATGTCTATGTGTGTGTGTGTGTGTGTGTGTATATACATATATATATATATATATATATATATATATATATATATATATATTTGTGTGTGTGTAATTGTCCAACTTCTGTTTTCCATCCTTTATTACACATTATTACAGATGTTTGATTTCTTATTTTCATTTAAGTTTACAGATTACATTAAGAATGCTGTTTGAGGTTGGCTGTGCTACTCTGTTTTCTGTTTAAGTTCTGCCCACCTCTTGCATATTTATGGACGATAGAACTTTGAGAATTACACTTCCATCGTGTTTAAAGGGGTTGAACTGTGATTTTGATTGGACAAGATTATTTTTGTTTTCTTGCACTATTTTAACTTTGTAATCTGCACAGTTTATTACATAACTAGGAGTAACTAGAAATATATATAAGCCATGCTCTGTTTTTATAAATTATTTGATAAGTATGGTACACTTTTCTTTTCTTGTCTAGCTAATTGACTAGCCCAAACAGCAATAAATCACATCAAAGCTGTAAGTTGAAACAGAAGAACAAATAGATTTGTAGCTTGAGCTTTATTCCTAGATGTCAAGGCATTATCAATATTAGCTTTAGTCTTAAGATGTATTCCTTGCAAAGCTTTATTATTATTTAATCATGCACCCCTTCCTGCTCAGGTTCCGTTATATCCCGTTCCTGACCCAGGTTGATATTTTCCTGGTGCTACAGCTTTCCTGTGACAGTCTCACCTTGGAATATCACTCCGGATTTTTTATCTCTACATTCCCTGCTTCAATTCCACTCATTTTACTGCTCTCCAATATGGATTTTTTAATAAATTATCATTTGCTCCATATGACTTTCTACTGCCATGATTGAAATTATTCTAAGTGTCTGTAAAGTGCCTGCATCAATTCTAGTATATAATTTATATATTGTTGGAAGACCAGGTTATTTGCCTGTAAATCATGGGATGCCTTGCAGGTTCACTCTGAGGAGTATTTTCACTTTTGCTGTTAGCCAGGTTGTTGGTGTCTGTAAGTAATTTTTACTCTGTACTAAATCTTTTAAGATGTTAATACCTTTAGCTATATGATAGGTAATGCATCTGGACTTGCTGCTTTCTGTTTAGTAGCCTTTCTTAATTTTGTCTGTTTCTCTACCTGTTACTTCATAAGTTCATAGGTGGTTACTGTAGTTACTGGGCTATCGGCCCAAGAGCTATTTTAAGCCTAGCCAGGCTTATCCCCAAATTTAGCAAAATATTTCTGACATATATGTCACTTCACCAAGGAATTTTAGGATTACACAACACGCTTGTATACATCAACAGTTCACAGGTTGCCCCGTCCATTAGGGACACACGTGCCAAACCGGGGGCAAATGTGTGATTTCCCATCCGGGTTTGGGGTGAGCTTTGCTTCACATGAATGGGAGACCTGTTCCAGAGAAGGGTAGTCTTTGACGCCCACACTTGTCCCTCCAACATGTAATGTTTATGTTGCAGACAAGGTTTTTGTCCTTTAGAACAGGTATTTCTGACACTTTGTTTTGCGGATATGCAGTAAATCCATTGGTGTGGGATCAGAGGATGCCTTGAACGCTAGGCATAAATTGGCGTCTAACAGTCAGTAGAGGTACAGTACAGTGATGGGGCTTTGAGATGGTCTGCAGAGGACACATTATTTTACTGTGTTCTTTTTGTGAGGAACCTCGGTGATCTGTCAAGCTGTTGCAAGTGCCTGGTCAGGTACACTCAGAAGGGTACATTGTACTGTACTACTGGTCTGATAAGAGTAGAGTACAGCAGGACAATGACCTTCTTGGACCTGAATGCCATGCCTGTACTCATAAGTTGTGCAACATAGAAATTATTTTCTCACCACAGTACACACATGGTGGTGACAGTTCAGGTTACTGTCAAGATGCGTTCCGATATCCCTTGCCTTTGGATTTACTTTTAGGGGTTTATTATTAATCTGGTAATTTCTAAAGTGTACTATTTTATCCAAAGGATTTTATTATGTATTTTTTGCATTGAGGTTTAGTGCATGGATCTGGCACCAATTTAATCTGCGTCAGACCCACTTGAAGGGTATCTGTGTCTTTAGGGGATTCAGTGATTTCGCCTAGTTTGCAGTCATCTGTAAACTTTGTCATCTAGGGGCCCTTAATGCTCATAGGTGCGTACTAGGGTAATGGCCCTGGAGCCAATACATGCCTAGCCCAAGAATATTCCCAGTCATCCTGCTGCCGGATGTTAATTCCTTCTGCCCCTATCAAGCAAGGCTGTTGAAGTGGTCCCTGGGGTGAATTTCCTATTACCCATCCACTCGTCAAGATTTTTCTTGAAGAGGGCTAGCGAGGTGCTCTGCTTAGCATGAATGGGGAGTTTATTCCAGAGTATGGGAACGCTGTGGGTTAGGAACCTGTCCCTCCAGCAGGTTCTGTTTATTGTGGTGATGAGGTTGAGGTCTTTGGAGCGTGTGGTGCAGAGAGATTAAGACTTTTTCAGATGAAGCATGTCTAGCAACACTGGGTCAGACATGGCTTTGTATGTCAAGTAGAGATCGCCTCTAAGTAGGCAATATGAGACGGAGTAAAGCTGGAGTTTTTTTAGCCTTTCTGTATAGGGCAATGTGTTTGAGTCCTATGATCCTCTTTGTGAGGAATTTTTGTGGCCTCTCCAGTTGTGTGTGTCTAGTGAGGTACATGCCAAATGGGGCATTGTACTCTATAATGGGTCTAATGAGGGACAAGTAGAGAGGAGTTATAACTTCTTTCTTCCTGGATGAGAAAGAGGTGTGCCGCATAGAAGGACTTTCTAATGACAGTGGCAACATAGTTGTTGAAGGAGAGGTTGCTGTCTGTGCCCCTAAATCTCTTATCACACCTTTGGAGTTAAGTGGGCTTCTGTCGATGTGGTAGTTCATGGGCACCGTGTTTTTCCCTGAAGGGAATGATGATGCACTTTTAGCATGGAGATTAAGGCAGTGGTTCTGGCACCAGTCGTTGGTCTCTGTGAGGTGTTTTTGTAGGATGTCTACATCAGCTTGAGAATCAGTAATAGCTCCCAATTTGCAGTCATATGCAGTTTACAGAAACTTCAGAGAAGTAGATGCCAAACAGGAGAGGACCCAGAACAGATCCTTGCGGAACTCCACTTGTAAACTGCCCGCTAGTCAGATTTGGAATCCGCTTCTTCCATTGTGTGGGTTCTGCCCATTGGCAAACCATCTTAGACGTAGGGATTGGTGCCTAGGTTAGTGAGCCTATCAATGATCCCTGAGTGGAGGATGGTGTTGAAAGCCTTGGCTAGATCGAGGTAGGCTGTATGGACTACCTTGCCTTCATCCACTGCTCTGGTGACAGATTCGAAGAAGTCTATCAAGTTGAGCAGACATGATCTGCCCTTCACAAACCCAAATTGCGTGGGGTCCAGGGTTTGAAGGTTCCCTATATCCCTATTTATAAGGCCCATAATGGTGTGCTCCATGGCCTTACAGATCAGGCTAGTCAGGCTGATGGGGCGGTAGTTTCCAGGGTCAGTAGTCTCTCCCCCTTTGTGGAGTGGAATGACTGTAGCGGTGCACTATTCGGTGTGAACAAAGCCTGAAGTGAGGCAGTGGTTGAACAAGGCATTCCAGGTGTGGTGTCAGTTCCCTTTGTAATTCATATAGAACACAGGTATATTATCAGGTCCCATGGAAGCTATATTTTTGGCTTTGGACAGCGTGGTTTCTACCTGTGCAGCTGTGATATTAGGGATTTGGCATTCCTCTGGTATTGGGATGGGCCCTATAGGGGGTGAAGGGTGGTAAAGTTTGCACTAAACCTGTTGGCCAAGATATTGGCAATATCCGTTGGTTCAGTATAAGTGGTGCCGTTGTGCAGTAGCTCAGAGCACATCTGCGTATTGTTATGCAGATTCTTGACATAACTAAAGAATGCCTTATGGTTATCTTTAGTATCTGTAGCAATTTTGTTTTCATAACTAGCTGTGGAGGATTTGATGATGGATCTCATGTTTTTGTTGAGATTTACAAGGGAACTTTTCAAGTCTTGGGACTTTACCCTTTTCTGCAACAGTTTTTTCCTTCTGTTATAGAGTTTGTTAATGGCAGGGGCCACCAGATTGGCTTCCTTTTTTTGGAGGACAGCATATTGGTTCTATTTGGTATGGCCTGATCCATGCACTTCTGTAAATGGTCATACAGTGCCTTGGTGTATGATTCAGCAGCCATACACCCATTCCCCATTTGCATGGATGTTGTGAAGTTTGTCACTTCTGTCAATTGGCTTTGGAGAGGTTCTTCTCTGTGGTTTCCTTCATGGGGGGTGAGGGTGGGATTTGGATATCAATGGTCATTAACTTGTGGTCTGATCTAACCAGGGAGGTGTTGATTGCTGGTGTAGAGCAGCAGTCCCCATGTTTGTAATGACCAGGTCGTGAATGTTTCTACCTCTGGTGGGAGTGAGAATGAGTTGGTCCAGGGCGTTAGAGTTAATGAATTCCAGAAAACGTTGGGCAAATGAGTTGGAACAAGATTAATTTTTCCAGCTAATGGAGGGGTAGTTACCGTCTCCCAGTTTAACGGTATTAGGTTGAACTTTAATGCTTTCCAGAGTGTTCAGGAATGAGGAGTGGGAGTCTTGGGATATTGTGGGGGATCTATAGCAGGCTACAACCTGGACTTAAGTTTTATCCAGTGTTAGTTGTACCTGAAGTATCTCTGATGCGTTATGTTGGGCAACTAGCCTGAAGGTGTGTATATCTTTTATGAAGATGGATACACCACCACCTTTGGGGCTTCTGTCCACACCTCCTTTAGGGCTTTGGTCCAGATTTACAGGCTGAAAGGTGTGATATGCATTGTAGCCTGGTAGCGCTGGGGTGCTCTCCGGAGCCTTGAACCAGGTCTGTGTTACTGCATAGAGGTCGATGTTCTCCAGTTTGAGTGACTTGAGTGAGTGCATTTTGAGATTTAGACTTCTAGCATTGAGTAGCATAACCCTCAGGTTGCGTTTGCTTGCAGTTGTTACGGTGGTAAATTTGTCTTCATGGCATTGCCTAAAAAAATACACTATAGGGGTGTTAAGAGCCTTGTCCAGTATCCGGAATCCTAGGGGTGATAGATGCAGGCCGTCTCCGGCAAAGCATCAAGGTCTGTCGATTATGTCATCCCAGGCAGACAGATACTGGATCCCCTTTGAATGACACCAAAAACTTAGCAAATTGTCAGTCATTTTCTGCTTGTACTGTGTTATCATTCTGGGCGATGGTAGGATGCTACTCGGGGCTAGGGTCATACCTGCCTGGGCTATAAGATCCGAGAGCTCCTCCATGTCTCTCTTCATGTAGTCCAGGGCGGTACGTCTTAGAACATTCACACCAACATGGACAGTCACAGTCATATTTGTACTTGTTGTGGAGAGACCTATGTGGTGAATCCTGGCACCCGACAGGCAGCTGACCGTAACTTTCTCTTTATTCAACCTAGTGAGCGGGACATCAGTGTGCCTTACTATTGAGTCACCTATGACTAGTGTATTGGGTAATATGTTTTGTCATATGGGCTTAGGCTGAGTGGCACACTGTTTTATGTGGGCTATGTGTCTTGTGGGTTATGTTTGGATGAGATGGTTGCTTGCGTTTCTGCCACTGAGGTCTTAGTTGTTTGGGCAGATTTTTATTGAGAGCCTCCACAAAAGTGGGTGTGTGTTTTGTGCTGCTATGTGAGAGGTGTGGTGGTGTGTGATCTGGGGAGCTGTGTGTTCTATGTGGTGTGATGTATGTGTTAACCTTCTCCTCTTGACTGGCTAACCCAGTCTTGGAGAGAGTGTGGCCTCTAGTTTGTCTGAGTGCATCTCTCACAACTGGATGTGTTTTAGAGGTAAGAGCAGAGGGTTGTCTGTGTACATGAGGTAATTGCTACATTGCCTCCAGGATGACCAGGTTCAACAGATAAACAGGAGAAAGCATAGGAAACTGACCTTTGGACATGCCTGGATAGGTGCTCAAGTTATTTAAGTACTGAAGCTGTTTTTGTTTCCTTTATGGAAGGTTTTTAGTGCTACTAGCAGTGGGTATGCTAACAATAAATGCTGCAAGAGGTTCTGAGCAAGTGCTGGGTTTAAATATCTAATTTGAATAGTCAGAGATGAAAGCTGGCAAGATCTAAGGGAAAATTTGAAGAGCAGACTCTAAGGCACCAGTAATAGTTTACCCTAGCTTAGCGGCACTGCGCGTCATTCAAACCCACGCAGACACGGGTTTTTAAAAGTTTGAAGGGATAAAAGCAGCCCAAAATAGCCAATAAGATGGAATTCCTGAGCTGGAAACCACTCCTCTAGCGATAGATAGGCTGCTCAGAGCTTACCACTCCCACTGATAAGCAGAAAGACTTCCTTCTGTCGCAACATGGTCTGGACAACTCAGAAACACAAAATACAGTCCTGAAATCAGCAAATCTGAGATCCGGACTATTCTAGTTTGAGAAAAAGGTGGGAAACGAGGAGCAAGTAGAGGGTTTTTTTGTTTGTTTTTTTTTTGTTACAGAATCAAAAATATAGTAAATGCAGTAATAAAATTCACTTTCAAGGGACAAAAAGGCTAGCGCACTCAAGTGTGTAGTCTACAGCAGTAAACGATTCAATAAAGTGCATTAGGCAAAAATCAACAGAATACAGTTAAATTAAATACAAAGCTTGTAAAAGCGGCTGAAATAGTGTGGCAAGCAAAATTAAGCTAAAGAAAGCAAAAGCGGGTAGTTATGATCAAGCAAAGTCTCTCCTTCTGTCTGCTGTTGTAGAACTCTGCAGGATGCCAAAACAGGATCCTCTGAGGTAAAACCTAAGATTATATCACCCCAGATGGGACTCGAAGCCACAATCCCTGGCTTAGAAGGCCAATGCCTTATCCATTAGGCCACTGGGGCCTAATGTTTGCCTTGACTTCAGTGAAGTAGATGCCAAAAAACAAAGGCCCAGCAATGATCCCTGTGGGATTGTGCTAGTGAATGACCTCTTTGTGAAGGTGGATTCCCGTCCTGACTTGTTGTAAACTTGTCAGTGAGCCAGCTGACTGTCCATCGAGTGACGTACAGGTTTGTGCCTAATTTTGTAATTTATCTACAATGCCCAAGTGAGGTATTGTGTTAAACACACTGGCCAGGTCAAGGTAGGCAGTGCGCACTGTTTTGCATTTATCCATAGTTATAGTGGCCTGTTCAGTCTAGTGGAGTTCTTTAAGTAGGCTTGACCTTCCTTTAACAAAACGGAAGTGGGTCGGTTCTGTGTCTTTTAGTTTCCAATATTGTTTTTTGTCCGGTCTGTGATCCTTCTTTCCAAAGTTTTGGATATGAAATTAGTCAGATTTATGGAACATAGTTCCCCAAGTCCATGTAGTACCCCTTTTGTGTAGAGGGATAACTGTTGCACTTCCCCATTCATTTGGTACGAAAGCTGTCTGGAAGCTAAGGTTACATAGAGATTCTAGTGGGCCTGACAGGTCGTTTCCTGCTATTCAGGAGGTATCTTAGGATATTGTTAGGGCCCATCGAAGCAGTGTTCCTAGCCTTGGAAGACACAGTGAGGACCTGCTCCCTTGTGATAGTTGGTGGAGGAATGATGGAGGTTATTTTCCATGGGGGGGGGGGGTGACTCAGGATGTTAGGGAGTAAATCTGGAGCTAAATTTATTGGCCAGCAGATTTGCTCTGTCCTCTGGATCTGTATAGATGGTTCCATTCAGTTTTAGCTTGGCAGAATGTTGGTCGTGGCCTTTACGGTTGCGGGCGTATCCGAAGAAATCCTTTTGGTTGTCCTTAATTTGGGAGACTAATTTCATCTCTAATTTGGCTTTGGTGTATTTGATTAGTCCACTGAGTTGCTTGTTTAGATTGATGAGGGAGTTGCATTGCTGGGTAATGCCCTTCCAGTTTTTGGACATGATTTTCTTTCTTTTGTTATACAACCTGTTTATACTTGGATCTCTCCAGCGTGGCTTGTTTTTGGAGGTTGTTCTATGTTTATTTTGGGTTGGTATAAATATTTGTATGTAGCTATTTACGATTGTACAAGGTTTCTGTAAGCAGTTTTAAATAGGAAGTAGTGTTCTCATGGCTGGAAGGTGCTTGGAATTTTGCTAGACTGTCCCTTAGTAGGAGATAGTTAGCCTTCAAATATTTTTTTAAATGTTCTGGGGATAACCGAGGTCTCAGACTTAATATTTATTTTGAAGGAGACCTCCCATTTCATATTTTTTGTATGAGAGCTTGCTGTTTCTATTAACTCTTCCGTCTATTTGGCATGCTCATGTTCAACAGGGCCTTCATAAATACATGTCCAAAATGTGCTGATTTCCTATTGTAGAATATTTATTACTTTTGCTTTGTTTCCTAATCTATAAAATCATTCGGGGTCATAACCGACATGTTTTGTAGTTTTCCTTTATATGTGTCTGTATACCTGGTACGTTTTTATGCTTATGCTGATATTTTTAGTTTATTATGGAAAGTAGTGCATGATAAATATTGTTTTAAAAAAATCTTTATTAAGTTATCATGTATGATATATGCCATGTTACATTTATATAAATGACAATAATCGGACAGTGCAGTGGTGCAGCAGTAGCATTGTCACCTCGCAGTAAGAGGTTCTGCAGTTCGATTCTCGGCTGGATTGCCTTCTGTGCAGAGTCTGCATGTCCTCACTGCATTCGTGTGGGTTTTCTCTGGGTGCTCCAGTTTCCTCCCACGTTACAAAGACATGCATCTAGAGCATTTCTCCCCAGGCCTTCACTGAAAATTGGCTTCATTCCAAGTCAGACTTTCCCGGTAAACAAATAATACATAAATAAAATAAGCCATAACGACACAATCTTAGTTGCAAATATTATACATTACAAACCATGCCAACACAACCGTAGCTGCAAACATTATACGTCACTTTTAATCTATCCAGTCATTGTCAATCAACCATGTAACTCGTTCAAATCCTGCCTTCATTTAAACCTCATTCCTCCTCTGTATGTGTTGTTCCCACAATTCCCATTTTTCCTATGTAATTTGATCCTACCCTTTTCTGAAGATCCCAGTTCCAGTTGTTTTAACTCTGTTACTACCTTCGATACTTCTAGTAAAGCTGGTTTAGACTTTAATTTCCATTTTCTAGTGATTGTTTTTTTGGCAGCCATCATTATTGGACTCGGCAAGGCCTTACTATGTCTAGGCAATTCCAGTTTTTTGTCATCATTTCTGTAGTCACTCTAACTTGCTTACTCAGCATCTCCAACAGAGTTGACTGCAGGGAATCCTTAAAGTCTACCAATTTATTACACTCCCAGAAAATGTGTTCCCAGTAACCTATTTCTGCCACATCACGCCTGCAACATTTGCTGTTTACCTGAGGAAAAATTCTTTGAAGTGTGGTTTGGGTATAAAATGCCTGTGTAAGCACTCCGGACAAAGATCCTAAATCTTCTAGATTTGTTGTATATTTGGGAGACATACATATATCCCCCTATTGTTTCTTTGTGAATTGCTTATTTAACCTCTCTTCCCAGTCCTTCTGAATCTCCTGTGATTGTTATAATTATCATGCAATATTTTATATCCTCTACTAATTATTCCTTTCTTAATGGCAACTTCTGTACTACATTCTACTAAAAACTCTACACTGCTGTTCTTTCATTTAGGATTCCCCACTATTTCTTTCTCTTGTCTATACTCTGATTTCAATCCTTGATATGGAAGTTAATCCCTAATCTGCAGTCCAAATAAGTTCTCGGCGTCTTCCCATTATGTTGCCTTTCCCTTTCTAGTTATTTGCTCCCAATACCTTGGTTCCTTTGCCAGTTTCCTCCAATATACTCCAGCCTCTTGTCTATTACCTGTATCCCTAATTGTAGCCATCCCTATTGGCAGAACCTACTTTCTCCATTCGCATGTTGTGCTATTTCTTAGAATACTTTACAGATCCTGTAGGATTATTGTTAGTCACCTTAAAGGTCTACATCCGAAGTCCCAGTCTGTCCTTGTTACTTGCGCTTCCCTCATGTTTCATCACCATCTCTTTCCACTTTGAATTTTAGTTTTCTGCTTGTGCTATGTATAGGAGCCTTAACTGCATTAATCTGAAATACCCCTTCAATTTGGTTAATCCCAGTCCGCCCTTTTCTTTTGGAAGGATAAGTTTATCCAACTCGACTCTTCCCATCATCCACTCCCAGATAAAATCGTTCAGCTCTTAACTGCTATCCACAACTTCTCCTGTGGTTTTTAACACACTGCCTGACCAGTGTATAAGACTAAACTGACTAAAAACATTTTAACTGCTTCCGTCTTACTATCCATATCCATATAACAAAGCTTCCATTTTCTCAGTGTTTGTATTATCTTTTGATTAGTCTCTTTCCGCATCTTCTTAGCTGCCTCACCAGTATCATTTTTATTCCATATTCCTAAATTCTTCATTTTATCAGGTCCCCATAAATATGGCTATTGCTGAACCAATTCACATGTGGGTACATAATTTACAGCTATTGCTTTTGTTTTTTGCTTCATTAATTTTGTATCCTGAAAAGGTTTGAAATTGTCTCAGTATGTTCTAAAACACTGTAATGTCTGTTTCTGGTTTTGTCAGGTATAAAATGTCTGCAAATAGAGCCAGCTTTTTTTTTTGACTACCATACCAATTATATCCCTTATTTTCCTTGCCACTGGTTCTATATAAAATGCAAAAAACAAAGTGGAGAGAGAGGACACTCCTGCTTGGCTCATTTGTTCAAGTAGAGTTTATCACAGAGGACCCCACCCACTTTAATTTTTGCCTCAAATCCTTCATACATCCTCCTAATCAGTCTTATAATCTTATCGGTAATACAAATGCATCCATTGCTCTGCTGATGAGGTCCCAGCTTACTCTGTCAGATGCTTTTCCTACATCAAGACCCACCAGTAACAGGGGTGTTTTCTTACATTCTGCTTCCCTCTGGATTATCCGTGTCCTTGTCAAATGTTGGCCTCCCCTCCACAAAACCACATTAACCCATATCTATCAATTTTGGCATTACTTTTGCCATTCTTTTAGCATTATAGACATGAACTCTTTATAGTCATGGTTTAGTATTGAAATGGGTCTGTATGAAGCTGGATCTGATGGACCTTTACCCTTTTTAGGTACTACAGTTAGCACTGCTTTCTTCCAGGATGGTGGTACTTCTGTTTTTTAAATACTGTTAAACAAAACCTCCCAGATCTTCAGTTTTTTTTCCCTCCTAGCTTTCAAACTTCCACAGGAATACAATCTTTTCCTGGGAACTTTCCTGTGGATTGGTTATAAATCACCATTTTTTAGTTAATCTCCTCCTATCCTGTTAGTAATTGAGCCTCATCTCCCTCTAGCCTGGGCATATTTAATTCTTCCACAAACATTTCCATTTGTACCTTTTTGATTTCCATAGTTCTCCTGTGTACAGACTTTCATAGAATTTCTGGAGTATTCTTAATACCGCTACAGGATTCCCTAGTTATCTTCCTCGTTATAGGCGCCCTAAGCTTGGTGACTGCTCTTTCTACTTTCTGTTGCCTGAGTCCTTGTGCTAAAAGTTTTTGTGCTGTAAAAGTGAATAAATCTTTATCTGTTTTGAGAGTTTCTGTTCCTTTTATCACATCTGTTTTTGTAAAAATGTATTCATGATGTTTTCCTTGATGTTCATCGTGTTTCACTGTTGCAGTCATTACATTTAGGTAATCTGCTGGCAGGTTGCCCTCAGTCGGCCTGATGAACAAAGTCTTGGGTCCTGCGTCAGTTGCTGTCCTTTCTTCTATGACGTCAGGTTGTCAGGGGTATAAAACATGCAGTTGACACCATTACATCAGTCTTTCTTGCCGTGCGGTGCCTGAAGCAGAAGCAGTTCGCAAGTGCCGGTCGGCCAACCCCTGAAATTTTCATTTTCGAGTTTCAGAACCGAAGTCTTCAACTAAAAGCTAAGTACCCCGTTGGGGAAACTTTTTCTTGCTCCTTGCAATTATTAACTTTTACTGACATTGGTATTACTTGTGTGAAGCAAATACCTCATAAGGATTTTCATGTGTACTGTATTCCTTCCCTAGACCCTGACCACGACATACCTTGCTGTCGGTTTTTTGCTTTATTTAATCGGCGCACTATCCGTCATTGGAACATTTTTGCTTCAAAATATTTTGGTTCTCTGTTTAATTATCCAGAAATGACATTGGTTAGCCATCCAACTACCGGAATACCAAAAAAACGCAAAGAAAAAGATAGAGACAGGCCGTTGAGGTCCAAAACTGCCAACGGCGCTTCTCCTAAGCCAGTCGGCAGTTTGCCGGTACTCAATGAGGCGCTTTCGCAGCCCCTGATACCCGCTACTTCAGATTCGCAGGCCTCTACTCAGACCCATTCCGAGTCTGGTATGTCGCGAGATGCTTCACATATGGAACCCGCGGATGTCTCTACCTTGGATGGGTCTGGAGCCGCTGAGCAGGCACCAGCTTCTGAGGGTGTATTCAGGCCTACAGACTTGCATATTAAACAGACTCCAACTTCAGTGCTAAGGCCTAAATCTTGATCTATGTCTAAAAAAAGACTTTCAGGCCCCTATGCCTAAAAACAAATGATCAAAATGGCTGAAGATTTAATTACTCTAATCAGGGGTAGTGAATCCCCCCCTTCCAAGAGGCCTAAGATTGAATTTGACTATGAATCTTCTGAACAGGACTCTGTTTCTTCTGACTCTTCTAATGACCTGAATTTGTCCATACCTAGTTATGAGGACTCTGATGCAGAGGATTCCATTCCCTCTGCTTCTCCGCCTGAGGATTTCTCTTTTGGGGAAACATTACATACCTTAAGGGAGCACTTCCATTGGGAAAGTCAGGATTTCTCTGAATCCAAAAAGAGGCTTAGGGATTTCCTTCTTCTTCCTCAGCATAGGCCTTTGGCTATACCTCCTGCACTAGATATTGTTGATGGTGTTTTCGGAATCCAGCATGGCCCCTGATTCCTTGCCTCCAGCCCCTAGCAAACCAGACAGGTACTACAGGGTTCCTGACTCCCACAAATTCCTTTTCAAAAATCCTGTTGCGGACCCTGAAACCATTTCTCAGGGGCCCAAGGACATTAAGGCTTCTACTGCTAAAAATTCTACCCCTTCTGATAGAGACTCCAGGTGCTGGATAGATGGGGTAAAAAGGCTTATACTTCTGCAACCTTAGCAATCGGGGCTTTAAACTGTCAATTCCATATGCTAAAATATCAAGAGCATATCATGGGGCTGCTTAAACAGAAACTGATGTTGATTTCTGACTGTGTGGAGAATAGATTTGCAGGATTTATTGCATTCAGCTGAACAAGTTGGCAAACATACTTTGCAATGTGGTTTTGATTCTTTAGAGGCCTCTTGCAGGGCTGCTGTTACTGGGTCTGTGCTTAGAAGGCATGCTTGGCTTAAGGAGCAATCTCTGCCTGATCATGTTAAAGCAAAACGTTTGGATGCTCCTTTACAGTAGGACCTCCTGTTTGGCAATAAGGCTGAAGAAGTTCTAAAAAAGATGGAAGATAAAGCTAAATCTATGCAAACTTTGAAAGATTTCTTACAAGTGCAACCTCCTAGATTTAGTAGGCATTGGCCTACTAAGAACTGGTCCTTTCCAGCTCCTTCCAGAGCCACTACGGCCAAACCCAGACATTCCAAAAGCATCAGGTTTCAGTCCCAAGGGACTTTCAGAACTAAGCAATGGGGTGCTTCCACTTTCAAATCTGGAAACAACAAGGTACCACCCTATGGTAAACAGTCTCAATGACTTCCCTGTAAAATTACCAAGCACTTACCTCTTAGCCACCCCTTTGGGGGGAAAACTGGCTCTTCATTCAAGAAACTGGCAACCTATAACCCATGACAAATGGGTTTTAAATATAGTGTCCCAAGGGTACAGATTTCATTTCCACACGCTGCCAACTCCAAACGGGTGGCCAGACCTGCCCCCAAATCAGTGGGCAGAGGCTCAGAAACAAGTACTTTCCCTCCTAAACATGGGGGTATTCAACCAGTACCGGAAGAGGAAAAGGGACAAGGTTTCTATTCCAGATGTTTCCTGGTACCCAGGAAAAGACAAATCATGTCGTCCAGTACTGGACCCGTCTACTCCAAACACCTTTCTGGACATATCAAAATTCAAGATGCTGACTCTTCACCAATTACTTCCTATGCTAGGCAAGGATGCCTGGTTGGCAACTCTAGATTTAAAAAGCATACCTGCATATCCCAATCAGGGAATCTTGCAGAAAATTCCTACGCTTCAAAGCAGGCTGCATGCATTATCAGTTCTCTGCACTGCCCTTTGGCTTGTCTACTGCGCCCAGGGTATTCACAAAGTGTCACGCTCCAGTAATTGCATTTTGCAGGCAAAGAAATATTCAAATATATCCATACCTGGATGATTGTCTAATTCAGGCAAAAAAACAGGCCAGATTTCTAAAACATCTGGTGTTTGTAAAAAGAGTTCTAACCTGCCTAGGATACACCATAAACGAAAAGAAATCTCAGCTGGTACCCTCTCAAAAGATTACATTCCTGGGTGCAAGCCCAGATGTCTTTCCTTACGCCAGAAAAGCAAATTCACTTGGTGACTTACTTCAAATAGATGACCACAAAAAACATGCTATCTGCAAGGCAAATACTGTAAGGCTTGGGGTTCATGGCCTCCTGCATTCTTCTAATTCCATATGCAAGACTGCATATGAGGAAACTTCAGTGGTACTTAAAAAGTTTATGGGGGTCAGCGTTGTCACAGCCTGAAAACAATGATTTCCATCATACCTTGCCTGCACCTAGAGTTCCTATGGTGGGCAGAGGCCTGCCACCAAAACAAGGGACTGCCATTCACACCAACCCCTGCCACCCAAACCCTAACTACAGATGCATCAGACTATGCATGGGGGGCTCATCTTGCAGGGAAGTGCATTCAGGGCAAATGGAGCCCAAATCAAATTCATATTAATCAAAAAAAATGCTAGCTGTACAGAATGCACTGACAGCCTTCAAGGACTGCCTTCATCCAGGACAATTACTGATAAAGACGGACAACACCACGGTTATGTGGTACATAAACGAGCAGGGGGGGTACACATTCCTACCCCCTCTGCAGACTAGCCATGGCAATGTGGAACACGGCCTTGAGCTACCAGTTACAACTACAAGCTCAATTCCAGCCAGGAAAACGGAATATTCTGGCAGATGAACTAAGCAGAAATCTCATGGACTCTCACAAATGGAAGCTGGAACCACAGATTTTCAACATGTTGACACGCAAATGGGGGAGCCCAGACATAGATCTTTTTGCCTCACCCCAGAACTACCAGTTGGACAAATTTTGC
This sequence comes from Protopterus annectens, assembly GCF_019279795.1. NCBI lineage: Eukaryota > Metazoa > Chordata > Ceratodontiformes > Protopteridae > Protopterus > Protopterus annectens. The sequence continues at coordinate 1,351,228,523 of NC_056747.1, forward strand.
ACAAGAACTCATCACAAAAAAGCCTGGAACGTGGATGCTCTCTCCTTCAGCTGAAAAAAAACTATCAGTTTATGCCTTTTCCCCTCTGCCTTTGCTCTCCAAAATTCTACTAAAAGTCAAACAGGATGAACCAAAAATGATTTTGATTGCTCCAGACTGGCCTTGCCAACACTGGTACCCACTCCTGCGCAGAGTCACACATTTCTCCGTGGCACCTGCCTCAGACACCTTCCTTTACTGTCTCAGCAGGAGAACCAATTTCTGCACCCTCATCTCCAAACATTGAATCTTGCAGCTTGGCTAATCACTTAAATTCCCCCTTAGCATCCCTCAGCAAACCTGTGATGGATGTCATTTTGGAGGCGAGAAGACCTAGTACTAGAAAACCTTATGCTGACAAATGGAAAAGATTCTGTTCCTGGAATCCATCTCAAGGGATGAGCACAGCAGTGCCCGATTTACCTCATATTTTGGAATACTTAACTGAGATGCTTCACAAGGGCCTGTCTTTTTCTTTCATAAAAATCCATGCCTCAGCCATTTCAACTAATTACAACACAGACCCCCCCCTTCTCTCATCCTCTTCTAAAGCAGTATCTCAGAGGGGCCAAAAACTTAAGACCACCCAGGAGAGCTCAAACCCCTGCCTGGGACCTTAACTTTGTATTGGAGAAACTCACTACCTCTTTTCGAGCTAGCTGCAACTGCAGACTTAAAATTTCTTTCTTGGAAAACAGCCTTCCTTTTAGCAATCACTTTAGCTAGAAGGATATCTGAATTACAGACCCTTATGGCAGTGGAGCCTTTCATCATCTTTCATGCGGACAGGGTGTCACTCAGGACCAATCCATCACTCATGCCCAAGGTGGTATCCAGTGTGGCTCTTAATCAGTCCATTCATTTGCCAACTTTCTTTCCCAATCCACAGAACAAGGGGGAGCAGATTCTGCATTCATTGGATGTACACAGACAACTTAGATTCTACTTGGACAGGACTAAACCTCGAAGAAAATCTGAAAAACTGCTGGTAGCATTTTCTGCAGGGGCAGAGGGAAAGGCTATTTCAAAGCAAACGATTTCTAAATGGATAAGCCATTGTATTTATTTATGTTATAAGCACCATGGAAAACCTATCACCTAGGGGATCAGATCTCATTCCAACAGGGTTGCATCTACTTCAGCAGCCTTTCTCAGAGGTGTTCCTACCAGGGATATTCTAGAAACTGCTACCTGGAGTTCAGTTCATACTTTCACCAAGCATTATCACTTAACAAATTTCTCTAAATCCAGAGCTGGCTTTGCCACTGCTGTTTTGCACGGCTTTATAGCTGGTTCTAATGCTGTATAAATCCATCCTCCCAACCTTAGCTTTGGGAATCTACCCAAATGTAATGACTGCAACAGTGAAACATGATGAACATAGTACAGTTGTGTGCACTTACCATAAATGTAGATATGTAGATGTTCGAGTGTATTCACTGTTGCAGTCCTGGTTACCCTCCCTCTAGCCCCCTGTTTTTTTATTACTATAACTTTACTTTCTTTTACTATGCTTAAAAGCCTTTTTGGTGTATTTGCTTTTGTTTGGCGGTATATTTTTGTGTTTCTAATTATACATACATATATTTTGCTCCCCATTTGGGGGGCAACTGAAATCTGGGGCAAGATAAACTGATGTAATGGTGTCTGCTGCATGTTTTATACCCCTGACGACCTGACTTCCTGGAAGAAGGGACAGCAACCGACGCAGGACCCAAGAATTTGTTAATCAGTATGACTGAGGGCAACCTGCAGGCAGATTATCCAAATGTAATGACTGCAGCAGTGAATACACTCTCTAATATCTACATTTATGGTAAGTGTACACAACTGTACTTTCTCTACTGTTCTGACAGTGATACTGCTTGTTTTACCTGTTATTTACTGTATTGTTCTGACAGTGATACTGCTTGTTTTACCTGTTATTTACTGTATTGTTCTGACAGTGATACTGCTTGTTTTACCTGTTATTTACTGTATTGTTCTGACAGTGATACTGCTTGTTTTACTCGTTAATTACTATCTTGTTCTGACAGTGATACTGCTTGTTTTACCTTTTATTTACTGCATTGTTCTGACAGTGATACTGCTTGTTTTACCTGTTATTTACTGTATTGTTCTGACAGTGATACTGCTTTTTACCTGTTGTTTACTGTATTGTTCTGACAGTGATACTGCTTGTTTTCCCTGTTTACTGTATTGTTCTGACAGTGATACTGCTTGTTTTACTGTTATTTACTGTATTGTTCTGATAGTGATGCTGCTTGTTTTACCTGTTATTTACTGTATTGCTCTGACAGTGTTACTGCTTGTTTTACCTGTTATTTACTATCTTGTTCTGACAGTGATACTGCTTTTTTTACCCGTTATTTATTGCATTGTTCTGACAGTGGTACTGCTTCTTTTAGCTGTTATTTACTGTATTGTTCTGACAGTGATACTGCTTGTTTTACCTGTTATTTACTGTATTGTTCTGACAGTGATACTGCTTGTTTTACCTGTTATTTACTGTGTTGTTCTGACAGTGATACTGCTTATTTTACCTGTTATTTACTGCATTGTTCTGACAGTGATACTGCTTGTTTTACCTGTTATTCACTGTATTGTTTTGACAGTCATTATTTACTGTATTGTTCTGGCAGTGATACTCCTTGTTTTACCTGGTATTTACTGTATTGTTCTGACAGTGATACTGCTTGTTTTACCTATTTACTGTATTGTTCTGACAGTGATGCTGCTTGTTTTCCGTGTTATTTACTGTCTTGTTCTGACAGTGATACTGCTGGTTTTACCTGTTATTTACTGTATTGTTCTGACAGTGATACTGCTTGTTTTCCTTGTTGTTTACTGTATTGTTCTGACAGTGATACTGCTTGTTTTACCTATTTACTGTATTGTTCTGACAGTGATACTGCTTGTTTTATCTGTTATTTACTTTATTTTTCCGACAGTGATACTGCTTGTTTTAACTGTTATTTACTGTATTGTTCTGACAGAGATACTGCTTGTTTTACCTATTTACTGGATTGTTCTGACAGTGATACTGCTTGTTTTACCTATTTACTGTATTGTTCTGACAGTGATACTGTTTGTTTTACCTGTTAATGACTATCTTGTTCTGGCAGTGATACTGCTTGTTTTCCCTGTTTTTTACTGTATTGGTCTAACAGTGATACTGCTTGTTTTACCTATTTACTGTATTGTTCAGACAGTGATGCTGCTTGTTTTACCTGTTATTTACTGTATTGTTCTGACAGTGATACTGCTTGTTTTACCTGTTATTTACTGTATTGTTTTGACAGTCGTTATTTACTGTATTGTTCTGGCAGTGATGCTCCTTGTTTTACCTGGTATTTACTGTATTGTTCTGACAGTGATACTGCTTGTTTTCCTTGTTGTTTACTGTATTGTTCTGACAGTGATACTGCTTGTTTTCCCTGTTATTTGCTGTATTGTTCTGACAGTGATACTGCTTGTTTTACCTATTTACTGTATTGTTCTGACAGATACTGTTTGTTTTACCTGTTAATGACTATCTTGTTCTGGCAGTGATACTACCAGTTTTCCCTGTTTTTTACTGTATTGGTCTAACAGTGATACTGCTTGTTTTACCTATTTACTGTATTGTTCAGACAGTGATGCTGCTCGTTTTACCTATTTACTGTATTGTTCAGACAGTGATGCTGCTTGTTTTACCTGTTATTTACTGTATTATTCTGACAGTGATGCTGCTTATTTTACCTGATGTTCTTCATCTCACATTGCTGCAGTCCTTACATATGGGTAGTCCGCTGTCCTCGGTCGGCCCGAATACCAAAGTATTAGGCTGACGTCGGTCAAGGCGCTTAAAACTGACATCAGGACGTCAGGGTACAAAAGCGCATGACCGACGTCATTTCCTCAGTCTTTTTTGCCGCATGGTCCGATGCAGAAGCAGCGTTGCAAGTGCCGTTCGGGGTTCTGAAATTTTTCGAATTTGGAGTTTCAGACCGAATCCAAGTTGGCTAAGTACTCCGCTAGAATATTTTGGTTTTTCTTGCCTCAGTGTTTTACCGGATGTCAGAAAAGTGAATAACTGTATTTCTTGTGGAAACAGATACCGCATAGGGATTATCATTCTTTGTGTATTCCTTGTTTGGGGCCTGAGCACGACGTTGTTGGGTGTCGCTTTTGTGCTAGGTTCAATAAACGCACTATTAAGCGAAGGTTAGATTGTGCTAGGCTGGTCTTTGGGAAGCGGTGCAATTATAATATGCAGTCGGATTCTCCGGCGCCCGCCTGTGAAGAAGCGCAAAGACAAAGCAGTTAAACCCAGGCAAGATGAGTCGTCCGCCCGGATGCCGGTTCTTTAGAGGTTTCAGTGGAACCGGTGGTTCACGGAGACTTCTCTGGAGTCTCAGGGGGAGACTTTGATTTTGCAGGAGGTGGTCTCTCAGGAGGCAGGTCAGGCTGAAGGGCCTTAAGTTACTGTACTCCCCTCCCTTCCTAGGGTGGTTAGGCCTTCTCCTTCTGTTTCCAAGGCTTCTCCCAGAGGCAGGCCAGTTTTAGCTTCTGTTGGTGTCACTCCTAGTTCAGCAGGGTCGGTGCCTAAGAAGCACATGCTTAAAATGGCAGAAGATTTGATTACTCTGATTAGAAGTTCTTTGCCCCCTCCTGATAAGAGGCCTAGGGTGGAGCCTGAGTTGGGAAGTTTTGAGCAGGCTTCGGATGTTTCAGAGTCTTCAGCTGAAGACTTGCAGGAGTACTCTCCTTATTCTGATTCTGATGCAGATGATTCCACTCCTTCTGCTTCTCCTCCAGAGGATCTTTCTTTCCAGAGACACTTCATTCTATGAGGGAACATTTTAAGTGGGAAGGTCAGGACTTCTCTGATTCTCGGAAAAGGCTTAGGGAATTTTTGCTGTTACCCCAGCATAGGCTCTTGGCTATACCCCCTGTTCTGGATGTTGTGGAAGATGTGTTTGCAGAGGCTTCACTTAATCCTGATTCTCTGCCTCCTGCTCCTGTTAAACCTGATAGGTATTACAGGGTGCCTGAGGCTCATAAATATCTTTATAAGAGTCCTAGGGCGGATCCAGAAACTATTAGTCAGGGACCTAAGGGTGTCAAGGCCTCTGTTGTAAAAAAAAAATCCGTTCCTCTAGATAAAGAAGCCAGAGCTTTGGATAGATGGGGAAAGAAGGTCTATACATCTTCTACCTTAGCTATGAGGGCTTTGAATTGCCAGTTTCATATGTTGAAATATCAAAACTTTCTTCTTTCTCAATTGAAGTCTAAGGTGGATGCTCTGGCGGAAGGCATTGAGTGTAAAGAATTACAAGATTTGGTGCATGTCTCTGAACAGGTGGGTAAGCATTCATTACAGTGTGGTTTTGATGCTGTGCAGGCCTCGCCTAGGGTGGCTGCCACTGGCTCAGTTCTTCGCAGGCACGCCTGGCTGAAGGATCAGAATTTATCTGACCATGTTAAGACAAGGATTTTGGATGCTCCTTTGCAGTCTGATGTGTTGTTTGGTTCACCTGTGGAGTCAGTCTTGAAGAAAATGGAAGACAAGGCTAAGTCTATGCAGGCTGTTAAAGATTTTTGCAAGTTCAGCCTCCAAGTTTAGTAGGAATTGGCCTGCTAAGGGGTGGACGATCCTTCTTATGATTCTCAGTCTAGGGGTAGATCTAGACGCGTGGTAGGGGCAGAGCTCAGAGTTCTTTCAGACCTAGAACAGGGAGTTCCCTGCACAATCTTCGGTGAGGGCAGGGGCCAGTCCTTTCGTAAACAGGCCCAATGACCTACTTTTTCAGCTGCCAGATCCTTCTTGCCTGGCAGCACCTTTGGGAGGAAGGTTAGCACTCTTCAAAGAAAATTGGATGTTGATTACCCAAGACAAATGGGTATTGGATATCATACACCAGGGTTACAAGTTTTATTTCCATACCTTGCCTCCTTTCAAAGGCATGCCGGACGTTCCTCCTCAGCAAAGACTAGAGGCTCGCAAACAAATTTCTACTACTTCAAATAGGGGCCATACAACCGGTCCCTCTGCCAGAAGTAGGCCTAGGATTTTATTCTTGCCTGTTTCTAGTACCAAAGAAAGGAAACACGTGGAGACCAATTTTGGATTTATCTATCCTCAACACATATCTGGACATTCCCAAGTTCAAAATGTTGACGTTACAACAGCTTTTACCTCTGCTGGGCAAAGATCACTGGATGGTGACTCTGGATCTCAAGGAAGCTTACCTTCATGTTCCTATCAGGCCCAGTTGCAGGATGTATCTGCGTTTTCGGGCTGGGACTTCACATTATCAGTTCTCTGCATTGCCCTTTGGCTTATCTACTGCGCCCAGAGTGTTCACAAAGGTTCTGGCTCCAGTGGTAGCTTTCTTCAGGCTAAGAGGAATACAAATCTATCCTTATTTGGACGATTGCCTGATTCTAGCCCAAGAAAGGACTAACTTCTTCATCATTTACAGTATGTGATGGCAGTGTTAAGATGCCTGGGGTATTCTGTGAACGAAATAAAGTCCTGTCTAGTACCCTCTCAGGACATGTGCTTTCTGGGTGTGAGACTGAATACAGCATCCCAGATGGCCTTTTTGACCCCGGACAAACAAAAGAATCTTTCTCTTTACTTCCACCAATTGTCTCGTCAGTCCAGGCTGACTGCAAGGACAGTCCTTCAAGCCTTGGGGTTCATGGCATCTTGTATTCTGGTACTTCCCAATGCTAAACTGCATATGAGGAAGCTACAGTGGTATCTCTAGAATGTATGGACACAGCACTGCCAAGATTTGGACACTGTCATTCAGATAATACCTTGCATTCAAAAGGAATTTTTGTGGTGGGCTCAGGAATGTCACCTAAACAAGGGACTCTCTGTGACCGGCCAGAGGCGGAGTCAGATTTTAACGACAGATGCCTCAGACAAAGCTTGGGGAGCTCATCTAAATGGAAAATGGGTACAAGACACGTGGCCTGCCAGACTTCAACATCTACATATCAACTTGAAGGAGATGTTAGCAGTCCAATTTGCATTGATAGCTTTCAAGGATTTACTTCTTCCAGGGCAGGTGTTGATTCAAACAGACAACACAACTGTCATGTGGTACATCAACAAGCAAGGGGGAACGCATTCTTATCCTCTATGCAGACAAGCAATGATTTTGTGGGAGACTGCTCTCAGTTTACAGCTAAATCTTCAGGCAAGGTTTCTGCCAGGAGCACAGAACTCCTTAGCAGATGTGTTGAGCAGACAAATTATGGATCCCCACGAGTGGAAATTGGATCCTCATGTATTTCAGAGATTGACAGTGTTATGGGGAACTCCAGACATAGATCTGTTCGCTTCTCCACTAAATTACCAGCTGACAAAGTTTTGCACAAAAAGGTTTCATCCCACAGCTTGGAAAGTGGATGCTCTCTCATTCAATTGGAGCAATCTTTACGTGTATGCCTTTCCACCTCTGCCTCTCCTCCCAAAGGTACTGCTGAAGGTCAGACAGGACAAGCCAAACATGATTTTAATAGCTCCAGATTGGCCTCGACAGCACTGGTACCCATTACTGAGAAGTCTGGTACAGGAGCCTCCATGGCCTTTGCCTTCGATTCCTCACCTGCTGTCTCAGGAGAACAGTCATTTACTCAATGTCAAACTTCATTCTCTACATCTGACAGCCTGGCATATTCTGTTTTAAACCCTGGAGGGTCTCAGCTTCCACAACAAGTTTTGAATGTTATTTTGGAGGCCAGAAGGCCTAGTACAAGGAAAGTTTACGCAGATAAATGGAGGAGATTTTTATTTTGGAGTACAGCAAAGGACTTTGATGTTTCTAAACCTAATTTAAGTGTTGCGCTCAATACCTTACTGAGTTATTGGACAAAGGTTTGTCCTTCTCCTTTATAAAGGTTCATGCTGCAGCAATTTCTGCTCACTATGACTGTGACCCACCATTATTTTCTCAGCCTTTGTTTAAGCAATTCCTTAGAGGGCAAAGAATATAAGACCCCCACGTGAGCTCCTACTCCTGCTTGGGATCTCAATTTTGTGTTGGAGAAACTCACTCTACAACCTTTTGAGCCTGCAGCATCGGCACAGTTGAAATATTTATCATGGAAGACTGCTTTTTTGTTGGCCATTACCTCTGTGAGAAGGGTTTCTGAATTACAGGCCCTTATGGCAGTTGAGCCTTTCTTAATTTTCCACAAGGATAGGGTGTCTTTAGCATACTAACCCTTCTTTTATACCTAAAGTGGTTTCTAGTATGGGTTTAAACCAAACTATTCATTTGCCTACTTTTTATGCAAACCCCCAAAATAAAGGGGAAAGGATTTTGCACACTTTGGATATACACAGACAGTTGCGATATTATTTGAGCAGAACTAAAGGGTTCAGGCAGTCTCAGCAGTTGTTTGTTTCTTTTGCTTTGGGTTCTCAGGGCAAACCTGTTTCAAAACAAACTATTTCTAAGTGGATTGGTTTTGTATTGCTTTCTGTTATTCCCATCATGGTAAGGAGATTCCAGCTGGGATTAGGCCTCATTCCACTAGGGCTACTGCCACTTCTACTGCTTTTTTAAGGGGGGTGGCTACTAAAGATATTTTGGAAGCAGCTACTTGGAGTTCAGTGCATACTTTCTCTAAGCATTACCACCTTCCACTTTACTCTAAATCTAGGGCTGGATTTGCCACTGCAATTTTACAGGGCATTTTGGCAGCTCCTAATGCTTTATAGTTTTGCCATCCTCCCTTACCTCTGCTTTGGGATTCTACCCATATGTAAGGACTGCAGCAATGTGAGATGAAGAACATAGTACAGTTTTGTACCTACCATAAATGTAGATGTTCAAGATCCACATTGCTGCAGTCCAATTTACCCTCCCTCCTTCCCCTCTGTTGTTGAGGGTGGTGGTGTGGTTTGTGTTGTACATATTGTATATATGGTTAGTGCATGGGTGGTTGGTTAGTTTTTGCTGGTTTTTGGCTTTGGCCTTTCTTGTTAGGGCCTTCTGACATCTGGGGCAAGAAAAGACTGAGGAAATGACGTCGGTCATGCGCTTTTGTACCCTGACATCCTGATGTCAGTTTTAAGCGCCTTGACCGACGTCAGCCTAATACTTTGGTATTCGGGCCGACCGAGGACAGCGGACTACCCATATGTAAGGACTGCAGCAATGTGGATCTTCGAACATCTACATTTATGGTAGGTACAAAACTGTACTTTATTTACTGTATTGTTCTGACAGTGATGCTGCTTGTTTTACCTGTTATTTACTGTATTGTTCTGACAGTGATACTGCTTGTTTTACCTGTTATTTACTGTATTGTTTTGACAGTCGTTATTTACTGTATTGTTCTGGCAGTGATGCTCCTTGTTTTACCTGGTATTTACTGTATTGTTCTGACAGTGATACTGCTTGTTTTCCTTGTTGTTTACTGTATTGTTCTGACAGTGATACTGCTTGTTTTCCCTGTTATTTGCTGTATTGTTCTGACAGTGATACTGCATGTTTTGCCTGTTATTTACTGCATTGTTCTGACAGTGATACCGCTTGTTTTACCTATTTACTGTATTGTGCTGACAATGATGCTGCTTGTTTTACCTGTTATTTACTGTATTGTTCTGACAGTGTTACTGCTTGTTTTCCCTGTTTACTGTATTGTTCTGACAGTGATACTGCTTGTTTTGCTGTTATTTACTGTATTGTTCTGACAGTGATGCTGCTTGTTTTACCTGTTATTTACTGTATTGCTCTGACAGAGATAATGCTTTTTACCTGTTGTTTACTGTATTGTTCTGACAGTGATACTGCTTGTTTTCCCTGTTTACTGTATTGTTCTGACAGTGATACTGCTTGTTTTGCTGTTATTTACTGTATTGTTCTGACAGTGATACTGCTTGTTTTACCTGTTATTTACTGTATTGTTCTGACAGTGTTACTGCTTGTTTTCCCTGTTGTTTACTGTATTTTTCTGACAGTGATGCTGCTTGTTTTGCTGTTATTTGATGATTCAGTGGCTGCATTCTTCTTCTCCCCTTGCTTTCTTTTGTCACTCTGTGTTTTTGGGTCTATATTAGATCAGCGAACGCTTAAAAATCGAACTCTGAATGATCGAACTTATGTAAGCAAAGGCTTACAATCTGGAACTGTCAGATCAGCGATTTTTTTTTTCTAGGGAAAAAAATCGCTGATCCAAAACACATACACACAACACAAGCACACCAAACAAACAGAAATTCACACACATACACCAAATATCTGACACCTAACCCTACACTAAACTATGCACACACCACTAACTATCCACTTACCTTAACCTAAACCCTAACCCTAGGGTCTGTCACTATCGCCTCACACCGCCCTCAGCTCCCTAACCCTAGCTCAGCTAAACCTGCCCTAACGCTGAGATCCGCAGAATGGCACACTTGCCTGAATCCGACGCGTAACTTTCGAGCGCAGCACTGAAAATGCGAAGCAACAGAACGGACAACCAAATTCTTTCCTAGGAAAAATTCGGGTTTCTGTTGCTTCGATATTTTGAACGTTCACTTAAATAATTTCGATCAATCAGTGTTCACTTTTTTAAGCGTTCTCTGATCTAATATAGACCTGTGTTTTTGTGGCAATACTGTCTCACTAGGTTCGCTGCGTAGTAGTATCTTCTCTTTGTTATAGAAGATGGATTTCTATTAATAGTCCCAACTTCTGAGTTCATCTGTTTTTTTACTAGTTTTCCAACCTTTTCGGTCTTATTTACTTTCTTTAATCTTTTTTGGTCTGTCCATCGTTATTAACTCAAGCAGGTCTTCCCTTAGATTATTTCCTTCTCGACTGAGAACGTCACATTTGCTCTCTGTTTCCTATTGTTTCCATTGCTATGCAGTTCTAACTGGACTTTCATGTGAGCCTCCTGCAGAAGATTCCAGAACATCGCCCTGTGGTATATCTGCATTCTGCTCCCTCTGTTGCATCGCCATCTGCAGGCTCATTGAACCATCATGTGATATTGCTTGTACTGGAGCCTTCAAACCTTCACTTTGAAGTTGGTCTGTCGCTTCAATTTCTATTTGTTTCATTTCAGCATTGCTAAACTGTTTTACCAGTTACATTCTGCACGTGCAGTTCTTTTATGTGACATTTACTGTATCCAGATGTCTGCCTGTAGTTCTCATCAGATGTCTTTGTAGCTGCATATTTTCATATTGATTAGTATGACTTTCTTCTCTGCATAAATATGACACCATATGACCGCTCACTCTTTCCATGAGCATGTTTCTTTATCAGTTTGGATAACCATTCCCCTCTTTGTCTTGTAAGACTTCATTTGTAGCTTCCTTTTCCTGGTGGCCCACTGTTCCATTATCAAGATAATGTTTTGTTCTGATCTGTTTGCACTAAGGATCTTGCATTCTTCTCTGTAGTCTTTGACAGTTTTTCTTGTGCAAGTATTTTTCTTTCCTCTGTTTTTCTTCCTCGTGCTACAGATCCTTTGTATGGAAACTCTGGGTTTGTTGTTTAATAGTAACAGTCCCACCCTTATCCTTAACAGTCCCATCCATCCTTATCCTTAACAGTCCCATCCATCCTTATCCTTAACAGTCCCATCCTTATCCTTAACAGTCCCATCCTTATCCTTAACTGTCCCATCCATCCTTATCCTTAACAGTCCCATCCATCCTTATCCTTAACAGTCCCATCCTTATCCTTAACAGTCCAATTTATTGTCTTTATGCCTGTTGCTTGGACTGTCAAATCTTTTTTTTTTTTGTGGACTGATTTTTCCTTCTATTTGGGGGTGGTGCACCCCTCACCCTCAGCATGTCCTAGCCCTGTGGTAAGAATGTTTCCATATTCTGTGGAGTCTACACTGCCCTTTTTATTTCCGTCCTGGCACAAGTGCGTATGCCAGGAGTGGGCAGTTTTCAACCTGGGACCTGTGCACCCTGCCTTCTTTTTTTATATCTTGACCCTTCTTCATGATGTTCATAGGTTCATAGGTATGGACTAGGCTAATAGCCCTGGAGCCTTCACCAGCCTAACCCAAAGGATTCTACAACAGAAGGAAAAAACTGTTACAAAAGAGAGGAACATTCCATGGATAGAGGAGCTCCCTGGTCAGCCTTAGTAAGAAGCTGAGATCCCTCATAAAATCCTCCAAAGCTTGTTTTAACTGTTATTTACTGCATTGTTCTGACAGTGGTACTGCTTCTTTTAGCTGTTATTTACTGTATTGTTCTGACAGTGATACTGCTTGTTTTCCCTGTTATTTACTGCATTGTTCTGACAGTGATACTGCTTGTTTTACCTGTTATTTACTGTATTGTTCTGACAGTGATACTTCTTGTTTTACCTGTTATTTACTGTATTGTTCTGACAGTGATACTGCTTGTTTTACCTGTTATTTACTGTATTGTTTTGACAGTCGTTATTTACTGTATTGTTCTGGCAGTGATGCTCCTTGTTTTACCTGGTATTTACTGTATTGTTCTGACAGTGATACTGCTTGTTTTACCTATTTACTGTATTGTTCTGACAGTGATACTGCTTGTTTTCCCTGTTATTTACTGTGTTGTTCTGACAGTGATACTGCTTATTTTACCTGTTATTTACTGCATTGTTCTGACAGTGATACTGCTTGTTTTACTTGTTATTTACTGTATTGTTTTGACAGTCGTTATTTACTGTATTGTTCTGGCAGTGATACTCCTTGTTTTACCTGGTATTTACTGTATTGTTCTGACAGTGATACTGCTTGTTTTACCTATTTACTGTATTGTTCTGACAGTGATACTGCTTGTTTTCCGTGTTATTTACTGTCTTGTTCTGACAGTGATACTGCTTGTTTTACCTGTTATTTACTGTATTGTTCTGACAGTGATACTGCTTGTTTTCCTTGTTGTTTACTGTATTGTTCTGACAGTGATACTGCTTGTTTTACCTATTTACTGTATTTTTCTGACAGTGATACTGCTTGTTTTATCTGTTATTTACTTTATTTTTCCGACAGTGATACTGCTTGTTTTACCTGTTATTTACTGTATTGTTCTGACAGTGATACTGCTTGTTTTACCTATTTACTGGATTGTTCTGACAGTGATACTGCTTGTTTTACCTATTTACTGTATTGTTCTGACAGTGATACTGTTTGTTTTCCTTGTTGTTTACTGTATTGTTCTGACATTGATACTGCTTGTTTTATCTGTTATTTACTTTATTTTTCCGACAGTGATACTGTTTGTTTTACCTATTTACTGTATTGTTCTGACAGTGATACTGCTTGTTTTCCCTGTTTTTTACTGTATTGGTCTAACAGTGATACTGCTTATTTACCTATTTACTGTATTGTTCAGACAGTGATGCTGCTTGTTTTACCTGTTATTTACTGTATTGTTCTGACAGTGATGCTGCTTGTTTTACCTGTTATTTACTGTATTGTTCTGACAGTGATACTGCTTGTTTTCCCTGTTATTTGCTGTATTGTTCTGACAGTGATACTGCTTGTTTTACCTAGTTACTGTATTGTTCTGACAGTGATACTGTTTGTTTTACCTGTTAATGACTATCTTGTTCTGGCAGTGATACTGCTTGTTTTCCCTGTTTTTTACTGTATTGGTCTAACAGTGATACTGCTTGTTTTACCTATTTACTGTATTGTTCAGACAGTGATGCTGCTTGTTTTACCTATTTACTGTATTGTTCAGACAGTGATGCTGCTTGTTTTACCTGTTATTTACTGTATTGTTCTGACAGTGATGCTGCTTGTTTTACCTGTTATTTACTGTATTGTTCTGACAGTGATGCTGCTTGTTTTACCTGTTATTTACTGTATTGTTCTGACAGTGATACTGCTTGTTTTACCTGTTATTTACTGTATTGTTCTGACAGTGATACTGCTTGTTTTACCTGTTATTTACTGTATTGTTCTGACAGTGATACTGCTTGTTTTCCTTGTTGTTTACTGTATTGTTCTGACAATGATACTGCTTGTTTTCCCTGTTATTTGCTGTATTGTTCTGACAGTGATACTGCTTGTTTTGCCTGTTGTTTACTGCATTGTTCTGACAGTGATACCGCTTGTTTTACCTATTTACTGTATTGTGCTGACAGTGATGCTGCTTGTTTTACCTGTTATTTACTGTATTGCTCTGACAGTGTTACTGCTTGTTTTACCTGTTATTTACTATCTTGTTCTGACAGTGATACTGCTTGTTTTACCTGTTATTTACTGTATTGCTCTGACAGAGATACTGCTTTTTACCTGTTGTTTACTGTATTGTTCTGACAGTGATACTGCTTGTTTTCCCTGTTTACTGTATTGTTCTGACAGTGATACTGCTTGTTTTGCTGTTATTTACTGTATTGTTCTGACAGTGATACTGCTTGTTTTACCTGTTATTTACTGTATTGCTCTGACAGAGATAATGCTTTTTACCTGTTGTTTACTGTATTGTTCTGACAGTGATACTGCTTGTTTTCCCTGTTGTTTACTGTATTTTTCTGACATTGATGCTGCTTGTTTTGCTGTTATTTGATGATTCAGTGGCTGCATTCTTCCTCTCCCCTTGCTTTCTTTTGTCACTCTGTGTTTTTGGGTCTATATTAGATCAGCGAACGCTTAAAAAAGCGAACGCTGAATGATCGAATTTATGTAAGCAAAGGCTTACAATCTGGAACTGTCAGATCAGCGATTTTTTTTTTTCTAGGGAAAAAAATCGCTGATCCAAAACACATACACACAACACAAGCACACCAAACAAACAGAAATTCACACACATACACCAAAAATCTGACACCTAAGCCTACACTAAACTATGCACACACCACTAACTATCCACTTACCTTAACCTAAACCCTAACCCTAGGGTCTGTCACTATCGCACACTCGCCTCACCCGCTCCCTAACCCTAGCTCACCTAAACCTGCCCTAACCCTCACATCCACACAATCGCACACTTACCTGAATCCGACCCGTAACTTTCCACCACAGCACTGAAAATACCGAAGCAACAGAAACGGACAACCAAATTCTTTCCCTAGGAAAAAATTTGGGTTTCTGTTGCTTCGATATTTTGAACGTTCACTTAAATAATTTCGATCAATCAGTGTTCACTTTTTTAAGCGTTCTCTGATCTAATATAGACCTGTGTTTTTGTGGCAATACTGTCTCACTAGGTTCGCTGTGTAGTAGTATCTTCTCTTTGTTATAGAAGATGGATTTCTATTAATAGTCCCAACTTCTGAGTTCATCTGTTTTTTTACTAGTTTTCCAACCTATTTCGTCTTATTTACTTTCTTTAATCTTTTTTTGTCTGTCCATCGTTATTAACTCAAGCAGGTCTTCCCTTAGATTATTTCCTTCTCGACTGAGAACGTCACATTTGCTCTCTTGTTTCCTATTGTTTCCATTGCTATGCAGTTCTAACTGGACTTTCATTTGAGCCTCCTGCAGAAGATTCCAGAACATTGCCCTGTGGTATATCTGCATTCTGCTCCCTGTGTTGCATCGACATCTGCAGGCTCATTGAACCATCATGTAATATTGCTTGTACTGGAGCCTTCAAACCTTCACTTTGAAGTTGGTCTGTCGCTTCAATTTCTATTTGTTTCATTTCAGCATTGCTAAACTGTTTTACCAGTTACATTCCGCACGTGCAGTTCTTTTATGTGACATTTACTGTATCCAGATGTCTGCCTGTAGTTCTCATCAAATGTCTTTGTAGCTGCATATCTTCATATTGATTAGTATGACTTTCTTCTCTGCATAAATATGACACCATATGACCGCTCACTCTTTCCATGAGCATGTTTCTTTATCAGTTTGGATAACCATTCCCCTCTTTGTCTTGTAAGACTTCATTTGTAGCTTCCTTTTCCTGGTGGCCCACTGTTCCATTATCAAGATAATGTTTTGTTCTGATCTGTTTGCACTAAGGATCTTGCATTCCTCTCTCTAGTCTTTGACAGTTTTTCTTGTGCAAGTATTTTTCTTTCCTCTGTTTTTCTTCCTCGTGCTACAGATCCTTTGTATGGAAACTCTGGGTTTGTTGTTTAATAGTAACAGTCCCATCCTTATCCTTAACAGTCCCATCCATCCTTATCCTTAACAGTCCCATCCATCCTTATCCTTAACAGTCCCATCCTTATCCTTAACAGTCCCATCCTTATCCTTAACAGTCCCATCCATCCTTATCCTTAACAGTCCCATCCATCCTTATCCTTAACAGTCCCATCCTTATCCTTAACAGTCCCATCCATCCTTAACAGTCCCATCCATCCTTATCCTTAACAGTCCCATCCTTATCCTTAACAGCCCCATCCTTATCCTTAACAGTCCAATTTATTGTCTTTATGCCTGTTGCTTGGACTGTCAAATCTTTTTTTTGTGGACTGATTTTTCCTTCTATTTGGGGATGGTGCACCCCTCACCCTCAGCATGTCCTAGCCCTGTGGTAAGAATGTTTCCATATTCTGTGGAGTCTACACTGCCCTTTTTATTTCCGTCCTGGCACAAGTGCGTATGCCAGGTGGGCAGTTTTCAACCTGGGACCTGTGCACCCTGCCTTCTTTTTTTATATCTTGACCCTTCTTCATGATGTTCATAGGTTCATAGGTATGGACTAGGCTAATAGCCCCGGAGCCTTCACCAGCCTAACCCAAAGGATTCTACAACAGAAGGAAAAAACTGTTACAAAAGAGAGGAAAATTCCATGGATAGAGGAGCTCCCTGGTCAGCCTTAGTAAGAAGCTGAGATCCCTCATAAAATCCTCCAAAGCTAGTTACAAAAACAAAATTGCCATTGATTCTAAGGAGGGGTTAGGAAGGTGGCCTAATGGTTAAGGTGTTTGCCTTACAAACACAAGGTGCAGGGTTTGAGTCTCACAAGGGATAATTGGCTAGGCTTAAAATGGCTCGGCTAGGCTTAAAATGGCAAGGGCAATTAGCCTAGTACTAATCTATGAACCTATGACAACCACAAAGCATTCTATAGCTATGTCAAGAATATCAATGGCAATACCCAGATCTGCTGTGAGTTACAGCACAACAGCACAAAAATTACAGAACCAACTGATATTCCCAACATCCTGGCAAATAGGTTCAATGCTAACTTTACCCCCCCCCCCCCACAAAGGGCCCATATCTATACAGGAAGAATGCAGTGTCCCTGTAATCACAGCTACGCAAGTAAAAGCTGCACTGTCTAAAGCCAAAAACACAGCATTCATGGGACCGGACAACATCCCAGGCTCTGTTTTACATGAACTTCAGAACAAACTGGCTCCCCACCTAAGCACCATGTTCAGTCATAGTCTCACATCAGTCTTTTTGCCCAGTGAATGGCGTACAGCAACAGTTATCCCACTCCACAAAGGGGAAGCCACCACTGATCCCAGGAATTATCGCCTTATTAGTCTGACGAGCCTGGTCTGCAAGGCCGTGGAACATATCATCATGAAACGCATAAACAAAGACATTGATAACCTCCAAATTCTGGACCCCACCCAGTTCGGTTTTGTGAAAGGGAGATCATGCCTTCTGAACCTGATTGACTTCTTTGAGGCAGTCACCAAAGGCGTAGACGAGGGTAAGGTCATTCACATAGCCTATCTTGACCTCGCCAAGGCTTTCGACACCATCCCCCATTCTGGAATTATAGCTAAACTCACCAACTTAGGTATAAATCCCTACGTCACTAGATGGGTTGCCAACTGGCTCACTGACAGAACCCACACTGTAAAAGTTGCAGACTCCAAATCTGACTTTAAACCAGTGACAAGTGGAGTACCACAGGGTTCATTCCTGGGCCCTCTCCTGTTTGGTATCTACTTCTCTGAAGTACAGGCTAACAAGGAAGACCTTTGGCTAATGAAGTTCGCAGGTGACTGCAAACTAGTAGCCATAGTAGAGTCTCCAAATGATGTGGACATCCTACAGAAGGGCCTCACTGAGACAGATGCCTAATGTCAGAGCCATGGCCTCAAGCTCAATGCCGAAAAGTGCATTGTCATCCCCTTTGATAAAAACTCTGTACCCATGAACTACTACATAGGTGGCAGTCTACTTAACACCGAATGTGTGATAAGAGACCTTGGGACCCAGGTGGACAGTCTTTCTTTTGATAATCACATCACCACAGTAGTCAGGAAATCCTTCTACGTGGCACACCATCACAAAAGGGTTCTCATCCAGGAAAAAAGAGATCATTGTTCCCCTCTACTCAACACTCATTAGACCCATTATAGAGTACAACGCCCCTTTTGGAATGTACCTCACAAGACATCTGCAGCAGCTGGAAAGGCCCCAGAAGTACCTTCCAAAGAGGATTACTGGCCTCAGACAGATGCTCTACACTGACCATCTCAATAAACTCCAGCTTTACTCCGTAGCATATTGCCTACTCTGAGGTGATCTCTGCCTAACATGTAAACCTATGTCAAACCCAGAGCTGTTGGACATGCTACACCTAAAGAAATCCCAATCTCTCCGAACTACATGCTCTAGGGACCTAAACCTTGTCACCACAATAAACAGGACAAGGACTTCCCATACTCTGGAACAAGCTACCCATCTATGTCAAGCAAAGTTCCTCATTAGCACTGAAGAAAAATCTTGATGAGTAGATGGGAAATAGGAAATACACCCCGGGGATCACTTCTGTGGCTCTGCTCGACGGGGGCACAGGAAAATAACTTTCTTGGGTGGCGTAAGCCAGGGAACCTTGTTGGCTAGGCTTATTTAGGCCCTTGGGCCGATAGCCTTGTACCTACCTATGAACCCTGGCATCGTGACACCCGACCTTAGTTCCCAATGCCTGGGTGAATTTTCTATTTCCCATCCACTCATCAAGTCTTCTCTTGAAGAGAGCCAGTGAGGTGCTCTGTTTGACATGTATGGGAAGTCTATTCCATAGCATGGGCAGTCTCTGTTATGAAACCTGTCCCTCCAACACGTTCTGTTGATTGTGGTAATGAGGTTGAGGTCTCTGCAGTATGTGGTGCGGAGGGATTGGGATTTCTTTAGACGTAGTATTTCTAACGGAGCTGGCTCAGACATGGCTTTGTAAGTCAACCAGAGATCACCTCTAAGTAGGCAATATGAGACAAAGAATAGTTGGAGTTTTTTGAGTCTGTCCATATAGGACAAGTGTTCAAGGCCTAGGATCCTCTTTGTGAGGTACTTTTGCGGCCTCTCCAGTTGTTGCAGGTGTCTAGTGAGGTATATGCCAAATGGGACATTGTTCTCAATGATTGGTCTAATGAGGGAAGAGTAGAGGGAGACAAAGACCTCTTTCTTCCTGGATGCAAAACCCTTAGTAATGAGATGTGCCACACAGAAGGACTTTCTGACCACAATGGCAATGTGGTGATCAAAAGAGAGGTTGCTGTAACCTGTGTTCCCAGATCTCTTGTAACACCTTCTGTGTTCAGTGGACTACCATTGATGTGGTAATTCATGGGAACCGGGTTTTTCCCAAAGGGGATGATGACACATTTTTTTGGCATTGAGCTTAAGGCCATGGTTCTGACACCAGTCGTTGGTCTCAGTTAAGGCCTTTCTGTAGGATGTCAACATCAGTTGAGGAGTTAATAGCTCCCAACTTGCAACCATCTGTGAACTTTGTTAGCCAGAGTCCCTTCTCATTGGTCTGGACTTCAGAGAAGTAGATACAGGAGAGGACCCAGGACCGAACTCTGTGGGACTCCACTAGTGATTGGTTGACAGTCTGACTTGGAGTCAGCTACTTAACACACTGTTGGTTCTATCTGTGAGCCAGTTTGCAACCCACCTAGTGATGTAGGGGTTGTTGCCTAGTTTAGTGAGTTTTTCTTTGATTCCTGAGTGGGGAATGGTATGTAAGGCCTTAGCCAGATCAAGGTAGGCTGTATGAACCACCTTGCCTTCATCCACAGCTCTGGCGACTGACTCAAAGAAGTCGACCAAGTTGAGCAGGCATGATCTACCCTTCACAAAACCAAACTGTATGGGATCCAGAGTTTGGAGATTTCCTATATCCTTGTTTATTAGGTCCATGATGATGTGTTCCATAGCTTTGCATATCAGACTTGTCAGGCTAACAAGGCAATAGTTCCCAGGGTCTGTATCTCCTTTGTGGCGAGGGATGATTGTAGCAGTGTGCCATTCGGTAGGGACAAAGCCTGAAGAGAGGCTATGATTGAACAGGGCACACAGGTGAGGTGCCAGTTCGCTCTATAGTTCATGTAGAATGCAGCCAGGGATATTGTCATGTCCCATAGAAGTTATATTCTTGGCCTTGGACAGTGCTGTTTTAATCTGTGCAGCAGTAATACTGGGTACCTGGCAATCTACTGGTATTGTGATTAGTCCTTTAGGGGAGAGAGAGGGGTAAAGTTGGCACTGAATCTGTCGGCCAGTATATTGGCAATATCTGTTGGCTCAGTGTAGGAGGTACCATTGTGCAGTAGCTCAGAGCGAAACTGGGTATTGCCTTGGAGATACTTTACATAACTGTAGAAGGCCTTGTGGTTGTCTACTATCTGCTGCAATTCTGTTTTCATAGTTAGCTTTAGAGGATTTGATGAGGGATCTCAACTTTTTGTCGAGGCTGTTAAGGGAGTTTTTCCAGTCTTAGGACTTCACCTTATTCCGCATCAGTTTCCTCCTCCTGTTGTAGAGTTTGTTTATGGCAGGGGACCACCAGATTGGCTTTCTTTTTTTGGAGGAGAGCATCTTGGTTCTTTTTGGTATGGTGAGATCCATGCATTTGTGCACGTGTTCGTACAGTGCACTGGTGTATGATTCGGCAGTCATGCAACTAATCTCCATTTGCATGTGTAAAGTATTGTCTTTATATTAATGTTATCTTGGCCAGATGGAGGCACTGACCAATACCGGAGGATGAATTCAGTGCAAGCATTACTGCTGTCCTTCTCTTGGAGATTTATGTTTGTCCATTTGGATCCTGGGTGTTGACGGAGTATGAACCGCTGTCGGTTGTGTTAGTAAACCGATAGATAATGGGAAGGTTAGCGCTAAGGTGGTTTTGTAGAGCACGGAGTGAACGGACTTTGAATAGGTCACCCTGTGAGTTTTTGAAAACAAGAAACAAGTTATATGAAGGGAACAGGAAAAACCATTGTAGAAGAGAACTTTGGGGTAACCCTTTTAGGATGGAAATTGTGTGAGAACACATGGTACATATTAGAGCTGTAAAGGAGGGGCTTGTTAGGTAGCTGTTTAATCCCCTGAGTTATACCTTTGAAGGTTTTGACAAGTTGGAGGCAGAAGTTGGAGCTCTTAGCTTCACTGATGTCTAGTAGCATTAATCCATGGAGCAAACTGAAGTCAGTATTGGTTGCCTTAGTAAAGGGCTGTGGACCTGTTGTAGCCTGGGTAAACGTTTATTTTTACGTTCAAAGGCAACAAAACTTATGAAGGAGATAGTTTAAAGCTGCAAAGTTGTGGCAGATATAAACAGCTTGGACAGAGGTGCAAGTAAATAGATGGTTATCATGGAATAATAGAATGTGGTTTTTTTTTTTTTTTTTTTTAATCACCCCCCCTCCCACCTTCATGTTGTACCATTCTGGCTTCTTGGCACCTGTCCACATTGAGTCTACCAGCTATGTTCTTGCACCCCCCCCACCTTAATCTGGTGTACTGTGGCCAGTCACACAACAAAGACACCAGGGACTCTACTCATGTGACATTCGTCCAGGAGGGGTCATTTACTCGTGGCCTACCCATTTTGCCCTCTCCCCTGTGATTTGATATGTCTGGGGGCTGTAGAGCAATGGAGCCATGTGGCATATTGCCTGGCCTCCATAGCAGCTCAACCACGTATGGATCCTGTTCCCCTCTTGCCTACTATGTGCTGTCCCCAGCCTTCACCAAGGATCATCACCATAGATGCCTCTGGGACTGTCCACCCACCCACCGTGGGATTGCTGTGCCCATCCATCCCTGCTGCTCCGTCAGTCGCCTAAGCTGCTGATCAAACCCGGATCGCCTGAGCCATAGTCAAGGCTTTATCCCTCTATGCCACCAGAGTGGCATCATGAAGTAGTGCTGGTGTACTGGGGTAGTTGTTTCTTGTTTTGTAAGTCATGGAAACTGCAGGAACAAATTGATGTTTATAATCTTTTGGAAAATTGTGGTGAAAGCCATCCGATCTAGGCCTGCCAGGAGTGAATAGTTGCATTAGATGACAGCTCATTTCCTTTATGGTTATTGGTTTGACTCTGAGTGTTGATGAGGTAGGAATATGTAGGATTTGTGCTCTGTTTGTGGAACGTTAATAGGGTGGCGGTGGGGAGGCTGGAGAAATGAGATGCTAGGGTTTCAGCTGTTTTATTGTAGTTACTTTAAGAGCCATTTTGTATTTAGGAAGGCAGTGCGGATCATTTTTTTTCTTCTTACCAGTTGCAGATTTTCATTTTATTTGAAAATGTTGTGTGGGTAGAATTGTTTAGTTGTTTGCTTCTCTGTATAAGTCGAGATTTAAATATTCGATTTTTCTGTTTTGTTTTCCCCCTGTGGAATTTTTACCATTTGCTTATGTAATAGAGCCCTGTGGAATGCCTACTTCACCTGTTGTTTCTTCTGTTACAAAAGGGTAATTGAAGCCTAACCCATTCTGTTGTTAACTCAAACTTATCTTTTGAATCAAGTATGGTCAGCAATGCAGATAAATGCATTAACCATGTTCTAGAAAAAAATGCTTTCTTCCTAAAAATGTCAAGTGGATAAAGGGTGAACTATGTTTGGAAGGTGCGAGTGTATCTATATTAATGCACACAATCGCGTGCACAGAAAATGAATCAGAATATCCAGTTCATTCCGTAATGAACTGGACATTTTAGTTATGGCCTCCATTCATATGGAAGGGTGGTCTGTGACGACTGTCAGGGCATCAGATTTTTTCCTGGTTGCCCACTGCAGCTCATTTCTGTTTTTATTTGTTCAAATTACTGCTTCTGAGAATAATACACAGTGCTGGATTTGACTTTAAGTATTATATAGGAATGTCCAGAAAACAGTAGTTTTGTGAGGGTAACAATTTTCTTTTGGATGCCAGCCAAATGGTACTTCTCTGTGGACCCCTTTCTACTTAAGGTGAATGATAAGCTGATCTTTTGTTTTCCACAGATTGGGTGCAGACAATCCTAACTCTGCCAAAGCTTTGCTGACTTCAGCGGGCATTGTTTGTCTTTCATGGTAATTGGTTGTATGCTGTATTGAGTGAGCTCTCAGTTCTGGGCTCCGCCATTTTCCTCCGGGCAGTAATGAGATGCATCCCAGGGGAATGGGATTGGCTGCTTGTGTAATGCATGCGAGAAGATTCTTGAAAGGAGATTAACTCTCCTGACTTTGTGTTGTAGATTTTTATTCCATGAAGTACTGTAGAGTAACTTAATTTTTCCTGAGGGGTAGAGAAGTACAGCAGTTAGAATATATTTTAAGATACATTGTGTCCTTTTAGTGTTATCCAGTACTAACAACATAATCAGTGGCAACATGTTACTAATTTTAAGGTATGTCTATACAGATGCTGATGTTAACATGTAAGTTGTAATACAGCTGCAGATACTGGATGGAGTTTGAAAAAATCTTACGATGCACTCAAGTTTTTGGAGTAATTAATGGGGTAGTGTAACTGACTTGTGAATGCTTTGTGTGTGAATTATGCCATTCACTATGCAGCATTATAGGTAATGTACAACATTGCATGTTGGCTTTGCTTACACTATGGTTACACACACACACACACACACACACACACACACACACACACACACACACACACACACACCTATATACGAATGTGTCCGTCTGTGTGTCTCTTTCTCTCCACCCCCATCTCTCCAGATATACATACACATGTGTGTGTGTCTATACACATGTGCATACATATGCACACCTACTCACACATATAGAGAAAATTAAAACTGAGTATGTTTATTTTAGTTCTATACCGATCTGCACTCAGTGATTCACTTTTTGTACACAGACAAAGGGATACGCAACTACTTTGGGATGGACAGGGCATGCAGCCTGTAAGTATGGTCAGTTGTTGACCGCAAACAGCTTTATATGAACATGACTTACTTACAGATAATATGCACATAAGGAAAAAGCATGCATCAGTGTCCACAAAAGATGCCCATAACAAGCACTACAATTAAATATCTTCTACATAGTGTTTTTTAAAGAAAGCCTCACAAATATAGGCAGTATCATAATATACAGGTTGCCACTTTCATGCAGAAGTGTTAGGCAACAACACCACATGGCTGAAACACTGTAGGTCTCTGTATTGTATATGTACAAGACTGTAATGTGATGCAGCACAGGAGACGTGATATAATCAATAAGTGAACATACCTTTTGGTGTCAGAAAAATACACTTTCTGTCTGTTTCTCTGTATAGGTAGCTAACCCTTTGTATACAGTAACAGATCATTACTATTCAAAAGCAAGCACACTGATTGGGCAGTCCAGCCACTGAAGTATGATTGAGCAGCCAGACTTTTCTGTTGGCATATACTGAGGCACACACCAAAATATGAGAAAAAGTCAGGAATATTCTGCAAAACCAAAACAGAAACGTACCTGATTTTCCTCATATTTCTGTGCTGTCCCTGTAAATGTCTGTTTTAACAGTTAAAAAACTAAAACCGCGATGGCAATTCTGTTTTCTCTGTCACTTTTCCTGCAATGATGTTCTGTGCAGGTGTGGGAATGTAAGCCCCCATATGCATGCGCAGTCCATCAGAATAGCAAAGACAATGCAAAAGAAGACAGAAGTCTCCTTATGCCATTATTATAGTATTACTTAAGAAAAGTAAGCAATTTCTATCTTAAAAATGTTATTGTATAAAAGCAATAACGGACAGCTGTGCATAAGTGTATTGGGATTTACCCACAGCTGACTTTGTTTAATCACTCAAGCTTTGCCCTCCTCATCAAACCGTACAAACCTTGGGTAAAAGCCGATATGCACATGCACAATTGTGTATTATTACTTTTAATGTATGTGCACAGTCGTGCATTATTACTTTAATGTATGTGCACAGTCGTGCATTATTACTTTAATGTATGTGCACAGTCGTGCATTATTACTTTAATGTATGTGCACAGTCGTGCATTATTATTTTAGTATATGTCAGTGTCTCAGAACACTTGCATAAACATATTGGCCACTATGTTTATCTATCCAGTGTCATACATCACTAGTAAGCCTCATTAGCATGCAGTGTTTGAGAATCATATTTTCTGCAAAATGTTTTGCATTCCAGGGACTCGTAGCAAACACAGTGCCAATGTTCGTTAACACTCACTGATCCGATAGTATGTGCCAAAGTCTTCACACATTGAAAGCAAGCCAGCTGTGTTGGAGTAAAGAGGTGAAGCCCTAACAATGGCCAAAATGGTCTGGGTTCATTTGTAAGGCCCAGGCTCTGTAGGAACTGGTGGGGGGGGGAAGAAATAATGAGGCCATGCTTGTTCACCTGTATTTAATGGGAGTGATAATGACTATATACTGGACAGAGACAGGTGATCCTTGTGGCCCTGTGCATTGGTGAAGACAGAACCATGAACAGTAGCTGGGCAAGATGAACAGACAGGTTATGGGAGTGGTATTGTCACTTTAGGAGGATGTGATGATGCACCTAAAAAGAGTTGGAATGTCCAGCAGGTGGAATCTACCCAAAAAGGCAGTAAAAGGCAGAGGCTTTAGCCAGAATGTGAAAGCCTTGGCAAGAGAGGTGTAGACCATCCCTGGCAAAGCAGGAAGGCTTGTTAGGTGTCTCATCCCAAGCTGACCGATACTGGATCCTCCTAGAATGACACCAGCTACATAGCCGGTTATCTGGGCTTTGAACCTTGGCATCATTCTGGGAGATGGCAAAGTATCACTCAAGACCAGTATGTTACACATGCATAGCAAGCTCAGTTATATCCTTCTACATGGCCCTCTGGGTAAAGCGCCTAAGGTCATTCAGTTTAACTATGTTAGGTGACACTCCGCACAGCACCACGCAACGCTGTATTAGACAGATACAGACAGTTTCAATTTCAAATTCTGTCTTAGAAACCACAGTTAATCCCACATTCTGCTAAGAGCTGCACAAACTGAAGAATAAAATACCAGCACAATGTTTTACTTCCTAGATGACCACCTCATAGCCAGCACTGACCAGGATGTTTACAGCTGACCTCATAGCCAGCCCTGACCAGGATGTTTACATGTGACCTCTAGCCAGCCTTGACCAGGATGTTTACAGTATAAATCCTGTTTTTGATGTTTGCCCCAAACTTAGTCTACGTTTATTATTTTATCTTGAATCATTACTTTAAACATGCTTCTGAAAATTTATCTTTTCTTATTTTTGCTTAATATCTGCTAAACTGACTTCATAGCCAATCTAGATTACAGTATTTACTGCATGCTCTTAGTGCAAGAACCAATTTATTCTGCATTTATTACTTTTCTTTGAAGCAATACTTTAATTTAGTAGTAACAATGCTATTATCATCTTTTATTCTTCTTACACCCCTGCATCCTTGAAAGGTCAGCCAGTCAGTGTTCCCTCTGTTGCTTGCCTCGTTACACTTGGGCAGACAGTGTAAGAATTGCCTGATACTCCCCGATAACGATCGGCTACTTAACCCACCATTGTCTGACGTGAGAGATGCAAGTACCTAGCCAAATTCGAGGCCACTGTCTCACAAACAAGCCCATCCTGTGAGCATCACTCACCTACACCACAGTTTGTATATACTTGTACTAAATTATCATATGTCAAAACGTAAAAGAAATCCTTGTCTGAGTAGGCACTACAAGAACAAGATTAATTTCTGAAAACACAGCTGGAAGACACCATGAAACAGCATATCCTATATTTGTAGTCTCAAACACAAATAGAAATGTATCACTGATTGGCGACTCCATAACGGCACACACTGATTCCGCTCTCACGAGACTGTACAAAAGCAGGGGACAGGGGGTCATCCTTTTAGGAGACGAGATTGTTGACATTTCAAGGGCCCTAAGGATGCTTAAACCGGACAAGTAAGATTACGACATGGCAGTGCTCTGTGTTGGAAGTAACCAGAGGGATATGCAGTGCTCTGTGTTGGAAGTAACCAGAGGGATATGCAGGAACCCCCCCCCCCCCCAGTACTGAGGGGGACTCCTTCAATCACCAAGAATGATGCCAAAGTATAAAGAGAAAATGATTGGCTGTAAGTTAAGTACCTGATGTCATTCTGGGGGGTGGGGTCCAGTACGTATCAGCATGGGATGAGACATTTGACAACTGTACTTGTTTCACCAAGGATTGTTTGCACCTCTCATTCTAAGGTTTATGCGTACCGCAAAAGATTTTCTTTTCCCATTGTGCCTTTTTTTAGGCAGGGACAGCTAATGCACCCTCCTCGACCAAATTTCCCAAACAAACAAACCACTGGGCCTTATCAAGGTGGCTAAACAACAAACTACTGGACCTTGAGGGCCTCCTACATTTCAGGCATTCGTGTGTGTGTTGTTAAGGAAACCTGGTTTGAGCATCTGTCCTCGGTGTTGTGCTTACCATTCTTATGGGCTGGAAGAAAACTGTGAGGCCATATCCATATTTCTTAGTGACCACATTACCTCAAGACAGATACCTAGAGATGCACGCGCAGAGCTTCTAGAGAATCAAATAACGCTAAATAGGATCAGCTGTCAGATCATCTGGAAAAGGTACAACAGTCCTAAATATTCTTGATAAGGTCCCTGTAATTAGGAATGTTGTAATCCTATGTGACTTTAGCTATCCAATGATAAAACAGGGACATGTACAACCAAGGTAGGATATGCACAAAAATTCTATGATTATATAAACAGGAACTCCCTGAACAAAGTTGTTAAGGAAACCGCTAGAGAGCAATATAATTGACCTTGTCCTAACAAAATTAGCATCTCTATTTACCTTCCCGAAGCTGTCGCCCTAACTAATTTAAATTGGATTGCAAAAACCAAAACTTCCTTCAAAATCTCCAAATCATTAGAAGAATATAGCGCACAATTCAGGGACCTCAAGCATACAAATACCCTACAATTCCATGACAAAGTCTCCAAATTTGAGTACAACAGCATCTTCCAAAACGTTGATACTGCAAGGAGTTATGCTTACAAGCTATTCCCCCACTTGGACAAATGTATTAGCTTGGCAATTCCAATTTAAATCTTTTTGGCTTGCACGGCTCATGGCAAAAGGTATTTCCTCTAAAACAAAGTCCTTACCTACTGGTAGTCCACACTGATTAGACCTTGATAGAGTATGCATCCCCTTTTGGGATTTACCTTACTAAGCAAATCAAGCTATTGGAAAGATCCCAGAGGTTCTTAACTAAAAAGGTTAAAGGCTTAAAAGATCTGAACAACCAAGTGACACTAAAGGCTATATCTCTATATGCTGTATTGTATAGACTCCTTAGGAGAGAGCTTTGCTTTGCTTATAGGGTTATAAGAGATCCAGTAGAACAAGAACTCTTGTATCTCAATAAATCAGACAGTCTGGCTAACACCAGGGGCACAGATTTGAATCTACTGCAACAAATAAATAAAACAAGGTGAAGGGATAGATTGTCACACAGCATCTACCCCTTCGTTGGAACATGTTTTGTCCAAGTTAAGTAGTGGGACATACTGTCCACCTTTAAAAATGGTCTGGACAACTTGAGTGTTCATAAATTCAAGCCTGGTATAACCGGCCTGCCTGCCCCTCGAAAAGGGAGGGAAGGGTTAGGGTGGGCACTGACTAGGTGCCAATGGCCTCCATTCACTCCCATGTGGACCACAATCTGATTATAATCATGTTTGTCAGGGTAAAAGACCCCTTATTACATCCCAGATCCTGGCTCCAAAAAGACAGCGAAGTGTTGCCGTATTCTTATCCAGCCAGATGTGGGTGGTGTCCTTAAGCCTGACAATAGCCATCTATTACTAAAAACATTATGGAGTCTGCACCCTTGTGACTTAGAGGTGTGTGCTCTATGTGGCTGTGATTGGTGAAGATGGGTGTGTTGCTGTGTGAAGTAACAGCTGAGGTTTTTCTCCCTTTAGAATGGGACATGCAGGGTGTTTTCTCTTAATGACTTCAGTATAAGTTGGTTTAGTGGAGATGCTGTTTGTGTTGTTCCAAGGTGAGAAGATGGCCTTCAAGTTAGATAAGTACTTATACCTTGTCAATTACTGAGTCATTGTGAGGCAGCAATACAGGGTTTTTGGCCAGCATTGCCTTAAAAACACCTAGCAGTAGCCAGCTGGATAGAGAAGGGGCAAAAACCGACAGATTCCATAATTTATTTATTTATTTTATTTTAATCTGTTGACCGGGATTGTCCGACTGAGCTGAAGAGCCCTTTTTCAGCAGAGGCCCGGGGAGAAAAGCTCCGACATATTATACAATTTTCATTATAAAACAGCAATGTTACAGGATTATTATAAGGCATTAAGTAGCAATAGAGTGTTCTACAGTGTCAATAATCAGGAGTATAGCAAAGCTCCAAGATGTATAAAAAGAAATAAATATGTCATTAAGATGAATATAGTTTTTGGGGTAAGTGGTTACAAAAACCCAGTTTTATCATAATGTAGTTGCATGAAGGCAAGACAATTACAATAGAATGTTTCTCTGAGGCAATTTGCTTAATAGGTTTTAGGAGACAGTAGAAAGAGTAGTCAAGGAAGATTAGAGAGGGCTAGTGAGAAGCGTGAGTTAAGGGCAGAAAGTAGATTAAGGTACAGGAAATGGGGGATGTTTAAGGAGGGAGAGTGCAGTGGCAGGACCAGTGACTTTTAAAGTGCTCTTTGGTGGCTGTCTTAAATTATTTAGGATGTGTAAGGGTCCTGATTTCTAGTGGGAGCCTATTCCAGTCAATAGTGGGGTGATAGCTGTACATGTTGCATCCAACTTTAGACTTGGGTTTGTAGATTTGTAGTAGGTCTTGGTTAGAGCTTCGGAGAGGTCTGGAGGGAGAATAATGGGAGATGAGAGGGGATAGTGCTGGGCAGTAGGAAGGCTGGTATAGGACAGAATGGATGATCTGGAGCTGAGAAAGAAGAAGCTGGTGGGGTAATTCAAGCCAGTTTAGGTGTTTTAGAGATACAGTGATGGGATTTGTAGGTTTGTTGGGCAACAAATCTAGCAACCTTGTTGTAGGTAGATTTGAGCTTGGTCAGGAGTGCTGAGTTAAGATTTGTGAGAATTTGAGAATTGTACATTAGACTGGGTAGAAGGTAGGTAAAAGAGAGAGTAATCTTGGCTTCAGAGGTAAGGAATTTATTGTTACGGTAAAGGAGTTCTAGTTTTGAATGTGTCTTTTTGATGGTCATTATCATGCAAGTCAAATTTAAGCTGATTGTCGATGGTTACGCCTAAGAGCTTAGTGCTGGATTCTACCTGTATGAGAGTGTTAAGGGACTGTATGGAGAAGGAGGGTTTAATATTGTTGAACTTTTTTCGGTAGGAAGAGTAACAGCTTTTTTTAGGGTTAAGGATGAGCTGGTTGCTGGAGAGTCATGTTTCAACTAAGTTAAAAGATGCCTGAGTAGCTGAGAAGAGCTTAGAGGGAGAGTTGGTTGTGGTGATGACTGTAGACTCATCTGCGTATTGCACTAAAGATGACTGAGGACAGGAGGTATAGAGCTGATTAGTAAAGATATTAAAAATTAAAGGCCCTAGGATAGACCCTTGAGGTACACCCATTTTTATAGGAAGAGGAGGGGAGAGTGCAGAGTGCCATCTCACTAACTGAGATCCATCAGTGAGGTACCTGGAGAACCATGCAACAGTATCAGAGGAGAAGTTGAGGTTATGCAGTTTGTGCAGCAGAAGAGAGTGTGAGACAGTGTCGAAAGCTTTTGAGAGGTCCAAGAATAGGCAAGAAATAAGTTTATGGTCATCCATGGCTGTAGAGACAGTGTTGAGGAAGGATAACAGAGCTGTAGTGGTGCTATGTTTGGGTCTGAAGCTGTGTTGAGTGGGTGTAAGCAGATTTTCCTGTATTAGATACTGCATAACTTGTTTATGAATATATTTTCTTAGTACTTTAGAGAGAGGGGGGAGGATAGCGATAGGTCTAAAGTTGGAGATATCAGAGGAGTTACCTCCTTTACGTGTATAGGTAGAGTAGCATTGTTTCCAGATGGAAGGGACTTTAGATTCAGAGATAGAGCGATTTAATTAGGATAGATAACAGGGAGAGCAAGAGAGTCAGCTGGTAGTAGAAGAAAAGTGGAAGGAATATTGTCAGCTGATGCTGAGCATGGTTTTAATTTAGAGAGTAGAGTTTTGATGTAGCTAGTAGGTACAGGTTTGAGGGAGAAGGTATTTGAGGAGATAGTATTAGGAGTAGGTTCAGAAACGTTGGAGATGTTAGTAGTAGAGGAGTTTGGGTTAGTATTGAGTAGCTTAGATATTGAATCGATAAAATAGGTATTGAGGATAGTGGCAGTTTGTTCAGATGTCTTGTCTGGACATGGATTGGGGGAGCTAAGATTACCGGGATGTAATATCTGGTTAATAGAGTTCCAGAATTTTTTAGGATTATATTTTAGGGCTGTGGGAGGTTTGTTACAGAAGTCCTTTTTATCTTTGTTTGTGTTTGTCAGATTTCTGAGTTCTTTATATTTTTGTAAGTCTACAGAGAGCTTAGTTTGTGACCATTTTTTCCATAGTTTGTCTCTAGGTATCATGAGGGTACGAGTGGCTTTTGAAAGCCACGGAGATACGGTGGGCTTAATTCGGACTTTACGAGGAGGACCAAGTGAGTCTAAGATGCTAAGGAAGGTGGAGCTGAAACCTAGGACTGCTAATTCTAGTGGGAATTGGGAAAAGAATTTCCAGTTTACTTTAGAGAGAAGGGCATTAAAGGTTTCTGGATGGAAGTTAGAGAGTTTGCAACAGGTAAATCCTAGGAGGTTTTGAGAAGTGGGAGTGAACCTAAGCACTTTTATAGGGGAGTGATCACTCAGGGTGTTTGGTAGGGTTTCAGGGTTATGATATTTGGAAGGATTAGATACAAGTACCCAGTCAATAAGAGTACTAGATGTGTGAGAATTGTTTGTATGGTAGGTTGGGAGATTAGCTGAGTAAAGCCATATAAATTAATATCAGTATTAGAGTTTGGATTACTGAGAGTTAACCAGTTAATGTTGACATCCCCAAGGAGGATAGTGTCATTGGGGATGTGTTGAGAAAAGTATGAAAGAATAATTTCGAGCAGAGGAATGTTGTCTCCTGGAGGAATATAGATGGCTGCTGCTGTGATAGTGGTGAGGTCATTGATTTTAAGATTATCTGTCAGTAGTTCAGCAGGAGAAAAGGAAAGGATCGGTTTCATAATACTTGTAAGAGTGAGTTGGTTGGAGTAGAGGACGGCTATGCCACCCTCTTTTTTTGTTTTGGTGATCTATGTGGAGTATTTTATAACCGGGAGTGATCAGGTTTGGGGTTTTAGCCAAGTCTCTGTTAGGGTGATGACATCAGGGGTGTGGATGGCTATCCAGGCATGGATTTCGCAAATTTTGTTTAGAATACTACGGGTGTTCATAGAATAAAAGGAAATATGTTTGATATGTGATAATGACCGGTGCAGATGAAGGAGCAGGAGAAAACAGAATAGCTTAATAACCTACTCTTGGTGTAAAGCAGTGGGGACTAGGAAAAGGTGATATTGTGGAAATATGGCTAAAGAATACAAGAATATGAGCAGTATTCACAAGTGCAAAAAAAAAAAAGAATTTGTAAGTGATGGAGGAGGAGAAGGTAATCCATAACACATAGCAAATTTAAATCAAATGGCTTTACCCAATAGGCTAATATGGTCTCCAACTAGTAAAAACAATGATCAGCAGATAGTCTAACTCAGTGAATCTGTGTGCAGCAAATGTAATAGCTACAGATGATCTGAAATGAATAGTTTCAAGTACTGTAACTATAAAACAAATGTTTTAGCATACTGTCTCTATAGCAGAGAGCGAAGTAAAGTATGTCACATATGTAGTCTGTACTCTTGTCTCGCGCAGAGTCTGTAGACAGTAGTGTTAAGTCTCGCGCAGAGTCTGTAGACAGTAGTGTTAAGTCTCGCGCAGTGCTGTAGACAGTAGTGTTAAATGTCACAAGTCTGCAGTAGTTTGTAACAAGCAGAAATGCAACAGCACTAATCAAAAAGCAGAGTCAGTTACTGAGATAAGTAAAAAATGTTTTGTATATCTAGTATGAGTAACAGAGAACACTGAGTAACCGTACATAACAAGACACAACAGTGCAGTAATAAACGTAATACCACTGCAGTCAGCAAATCAAAACTGAACAAAAGTAGAAAACAAACAAGACAAAATACTGTTTGTGTTTAAACTCACTAACAGAACAATTAGCAGAACAAAAGTGCTAATTTCAATAAGGTGCCGCAAGAAGTGCAGTTAGTAAGTTAAGCCAAAAAAAGGACAATCATTTCACTGTATGTAATGACAGGAGTAATATTAGACAGAGTAGTACAGCTAAGATGTGACAGAGAGCGCAGTGAAACTTGTATCGTAAGGGAGGATAAACTTCAGACTCTGTCCTGCTCTTGGCAAGGATAGACCTTATCGTATCGGATACAGAAGTTTATCGTAATCATACATCTGTTGTTGCAGATCCACCCTGTCTAATGTAGCGACCCTGCTCTTCTTTCTCGTTTCTTATTGATGTGGTCCAGGTCTCCTTATTTGTTGTCCATGTCCTACTTCTGTGCACTTTACCTCAGAGCAGCAGACAACTGTCTTTGCAGAACACTGTAGTTAAAAGGGGAGGTGTTTAGTAGCCTGGAAAGTTTCAGGTGCTGAAATGGCATTCCTCCCTTTGTTGATGAGAGAATCTGTTCATCCATTCATCCAGCTCTATTATTTTGGTAAGTAATATTAAGGCTTTGAGCTTTCCACTGCAAGAAGATAATTGGGAGATTTCTTACAGACATCCAGGCTATGTTTTTAACTCCATGAGTCTGCTGACCATCTTGCTGAGTTTTGGCTGTTCTTTCTGCACTATACAAGCATCCATCAGGGAGTTTTTGTTGTACATCTTAACATACCTCCTTACACACACAGTTAGTGCACAGGGAGCATGTGCAATTGGTGCTTCTTAGCCTGTCAGGCACCCCTGACCAACTTTAACTTAATGGCTGTTGCTCAATCTCTGGTCCTCGCCTAGGATTAAAGAAGTTTATGCCCCCTGGGACATGTCTGTCAACTTCCTCCCTCTGAGAGTGAGCAGGTGTCACTGTTCATTCCCATCCATACCTTTTGTCTTCTTCTGTGTATGGGCCAGTGTTCCATCTCATTGGCTGGATTATAATGAGAGCACTATCCTAGTGTACCATTAGGCTAGCAGATCCAGGATGTTAACCAGTAACTTGGAAGCTGTGTATGTATTATCAAAGACATCAGACAAACTGACCAGATTTAGTTTTCTATATGCAAGGTAAACTAGGCTTTCAAAGGACCTTGTTGAAGTGGTGTGGTATTATCAGAGAACAAGATTTATTAAAGGGCACATATTTGATTTGCCAGGGCTTCTGCTAATTCTTTATACACTAGAAAGTTCTAGCTAAAGATGTATGTGAAGCTGTGACCCAAACATTTGTACACTGATTCACAAAACACTTAAAGCTGAAGGGCTAGTTTGTGGAAAATGTTTGCAAAGGAACTGTCTTATCCCCCAAGTATTACAAACATTAGTACTGTTTGGGATTCCATTCATTTATTAAGTTGCAGATGTCATTCCTTTATCAATGTAATACAAGAGTCTGTCAGAGTTTATCACTTAAAATGGTATTGGCAGCAGTATTTTCACTTTGTGAGGCACCTGCAAACCCAGGTGAGAAGCACGTGAGTAAATTTATAATGGTTTGTGACAGGGACACTCTCAAGAACTAGGTGAGAACAATGACTGACTTTCAGCACTAGAAGTTGGTTTGTTATACTACAGTAACTGTATCTTCTCACAGATGTGGTATAGCGATTACCAAATGTGCTTGTGCCCTTCTTTGGTATCACTACACCAACCTGTTTTACAAAATATTCTTTCTGCTGTCTTTCACAGGTAGTCAGTAAACTTAATGCCTTGTTTGCATGGAAACACTTACAGTATGTCCATTTTTCTTGTAGTATCAAAAGAAGGAAGATGGCTGACAAGATCCTGCCTCAAAGAGTAAGTTCAAACAATTGTCTGTTGGTATTCTGCTGATGTTCTTGATTATAGATTATTGTTAATAAATTGGAACCAAAAGTGTTGCAGGCTGACCAGGGTGTGAACATGATACACTTTCTGGTATCTTAAATTAACCAAGAAATGTTATCCTAAGTAAAAGAATCTGGAATGCCTTACCAGATGGCTTATTAAGCTGTAGAAACTATTGATTTTTAAGCCTTAATGATGCCTGATGTTCTTCCTGATTTTTGAGAAGAGTGCAGCGTGATGACTGTAGGATATTAGGACATTCCCATCTTATACATTCCTCCTGCACTTGCTTTTAGTCATTTTTAATTTAATTGCATTTTTTAAACTGTTTGGTCTAATATTGCTACATACTCGTGTGCTAGCTTGCACTGCATGTGAATTGTTTTTACTACTGTTTTAGCTACTTTTATGTAAAAAAAAAAAAAACTGTAAGCCTGTTTCCTACCTTTCCTGTAACTAGTGTTCCAGATACATATTTACTGTATCCGGAAATTATGTAAGCTTCTGAGCCCCCCAAGCCTTTCTGTGTTGGAGGGAAGCCTTCTAGCTTATCAGTGGGAGTGATAAGCACTAGGTAACCTGTCTACCACATAAGGAGTGGTTCTGGCCCAGAAAATGTAGTTATTGACCGTTTGGGCAATCTCTTCCGTCTCTCTCAACTTTCTGATTTGAAAGCCTGCATTTGCACTTGTTTCTGTCCTGTAACTCGTCTAGTGCGGATACAGAGTCTTAGTTTTAGCACTTAAATTTGCTTATTCATGCTCAGCACGTGTTCAGAACTTGTAAGCACTAAATAGGCTACTAATTACTATAGCACTCAATCTTCCTCATTACCTAGAGGAAAACAGTTTTGGTACTTACTTTCCTCACTTGCTTAGAGAAAAACAGCTCTTGTACTCACTTTTCTCACTTATCTAGAGGAAAATAGTTTTTTATTCAGGCATGTCCAAGGGTCAGCTCCCAGTGTTCTCTCCTGTCTGTCTGATGAATCTGTGCATCTTGGGGCAATGTAGAAATTGCCTCATACACTGACAACCCTCTCCTCCTACCACCCAACACTACAACCTGTGAGAGATGCACTTATCTAGCCAAACTGGAGGTAAAGCTCTCTCTAACCAAGACTGTACTTGACAGCCATGAGAAGAAGGTAAAACTGGAGGTAAAGCTCTCTCTAACCAAGACTGTACTTGACAGTCATGAGAAGAAGGTAAACATTTGCACCACACCACACTCATCACATAGTCTCACTAAATCTACACCATCAAAATCCACACATAGAAACACAAAAACATTCGCGGAGGCTCTCAATAATCTGTTCAAGCAACAGAGACCTCCAAAGCAGAAATGCAAGCAACCTCCACCCCCAACACAACCCAAATGACACATAACCCGCAGACTCAGTGTGCCACTCAACCACAGCCAATAAGGCAAAACAACGTACCCAACACACTAGTCATAGGTGACTCTATAGTCAGGCAGACTGATGTCCCACTCACCAGGCTAAACAAGGAGAAGGTTACTGTCAGCTGCCTGTCGGGTGCCAGGATCCGTCACATAACCCATGCACTCAGGTCACTCCACAACAAGTACAAGTATGACTCTGTCATTGTCCATGTTGGTGTGAATGACCTGAGACGTACCTCCCTGGACTACATGAAAAGAGAGACATGGAAGAGCTCTCCGATCTTGTAGCCCAGACAGGTATGACCCTAGCCCTGAGTAACATTCTGCCATCGCCCAGAATGATACCACAGTAGAAGGACAAAATGATTGACTTCAACAATTGGCTAAGCTTCTGGTGTAATTCTAAAGGGATCCAGTATCTGTCTGCCTGGGATGACGATGCTTTACCAGAGATGGCCTGCAGCTGTCACCACTGGGATTCCGGATACTGGCTAAGGTTCTTGCCATCCCTATAGTGCCTTTTTAGGCAGGGTTCAAATTACAAATTCACCACCGTAACAGGAAAAGGCAAGCAAAAACTGAGGGTGATGCTACTCAAGGCTAGAAGACTAAATCTCAAAATGCACTCACTCGAGGCACTCCTTAAAATGGAGAACATCGATATCTGTGCAGTGACTGAGACCTGGTTCAAGGCTCCAGAGAGCACCCCTGCACTACCAGGCTATAACTCATACCACACTTTTCAGCCATGTAATCTGGACCAGAACACCAAAGGCAGAGGTGTGTCCATATTCATTAAGGATATCCACACCTTCAGGCTAGTTGCTCAGCATAATGCATCCAAGGTTATCCAAGTGCAACTAACTCTGGGCAAAACTGCAATCCAAATTGTAGCTTGCTACAGATCCCCCACCATGCCCCAGGATTCCCAGTCCTCTTTTATTGATGTACTGGAAAATATTAGGGTTCAACCAAACACCCTAATAATGGGCGATTTGCTCAACGCTTTCTGGAATTCATAAACTCCAATGCCCTGGATCAACTTATCCCCACCCCCACCAGGGGCAACAATATCCTAGATCTAGTCATTACCAACATGAGTGACCAGTGTTCCACACCTGAAGTCAATGCCTCATTGGTCTGATTCGACCATTAGCTAATTACCCTAGATATCCACATCCTGCCCCCACCCCCCATTAAGGAAACCACGGTAAAAAATTTCTCCAAAGCCAACTTCATGCTTCTTAAGACAGAAGTGGTGAACTTCATGACACCCATGCAGATGGACAATACAGTTACTACTACTGAATCCTACACAATTGCACTTTATAAGCACTTACACGAGTGCATGGATCGTGCTATCCCAAACAGAACCAAGATGCTATCCTCCAAAAAAAGTAAGCCAATCTGGTGGTCCCTGCCATAAACAAACTGTACAACAGAAGGAAGAAACTGTTGCAAAAGAGAGTAAAATCCCATGAGTGGAGGCGCTCCTTGGTCAGCCTCAGTAAGAAGCTGCGATCCCTGATAAAATCCTCCAAAGCTAGTTACGAAAACAAAATTGCCACTGATTCTAAAGACAACCACAAAGCATTCTATAGCTATGTCAAGAATCTCAATGGCAACACTCAGATCTGCTCTGAGTTACAGCACAATGACACTAAATATACAGACCCAACTGATATTGCCAACATCCTGACAGATAGATTCAGTGCTAACTTTAGCCCCCTCTCACCCTCTAAAGAGCCCATCTCTATACCGGAAGAATGCAGAGTTCCTGTAATCACGGCTGCACAGGTAAAATCCACACACTCCAAAGCCAAGAACACCTCATCCATGGGACCAGACAACATCCCAGGCTGCGTTCTACACGAACTACAGAACGAATTGGCACCCCACCTAAGTACCATGTTCAGTCATAGCCTCACCTCAGGCTTTGTGCCCGCTGAATGGCACACAGAGACTGTTATCCCACTCCACAAGGGGGGAGCCACCACGGACCCCGGGAACTACTGCCCCATTAGCCTGGTCTGCAAGGCCATGGAACATGTCATCATGGAACTTATAAACAAAGACATTTGTAATCTCCAAACTCTGGACCCCACCCAGTTCAGGTTTGTAAAAGGCAGATCATGTCTCCTAAACCTGATGGACTTCTTTGAAGCAGTCACTAAAGCCATAGACGAGGGTAAAGTGGTTCACACAGCCTATCTAGATCTTGCCAAGGCTTTCAACACCATCCCCCACTCTGGAATTATAGATAAACTCACTAAACTAGGTATAAATCCCTATGTCACAAGATGGGTTGCCAGCTGGCTCACTGACAGAATCCACACTGTGAAAGTAGCAGACACCAAATCTGACTTCAGACCAGTGACAAGTGGAGTACCACAGGGTTCAGTCCTGGGTCCTCTCCTGTTTGGTATCTACTTCTCTGAAGTACAGGCTAACACAGAAGGTCTTTGGCTAACGAAGTTCACAGATGACTGCAAATTAGGAGCCATAATCGAAACTCCTAACGATGTGGACATCCTACAAAAGGGCCTCACTGAGACAGATGCCTGGTGTCAAAACCATGGCCTCAAGCTCAATGCCAAAAAGTGAATTGCCATCCCCTTTGGTAAAAACTCTGTACCCATGAACTACAACATAGGCGGTAGTATACTTAACACCGAAAGTGTGATAAGAGACCTTGGGACATAGGTGGACAGTAGTCTCTCCTTTGATGATCACATCTCCACACTAGTCAGGAAATCCTTCTACGTGGCACACCTCATCACAAAAGGTTTCTCATCCAGAAAGAAGAGGTCATTGTTCCCCTGTACTCATCACTCATTAGATGCATTATTATAGAATACAACGCCCCTTTTGGTATGTGCCTCACAAGACATCTACAACAACTGGAAAGGCAGCAGAGATACCTCACAAAGAGGATTACCAGCCTCAAGCAGATGCCCTACGCAGACCGTCTCAAAAAACTCCAGCTTTACTCTGTTGCATATCGCCTACTCAGAGGCGATCTCTGCCTAACATACAAAGCTATGTCAAACCCAGAGCTATTGGACATGCTCCACTTAAAGAAATCCCAATCCCTCTGAGCTACAGACTCTAGGGACCTAAACCTTGTCACCACAATAAACAGAACATGCCGGCGGGATAGATTCCTGTCCCAGAGACTTCCCATACTCTGGAATAAACTACCTATCTATATCAAACAAAGCTCTTCATTAGTACTCGAGAAAAATCTTTATAATTGGATGGGAAATAGGAAATTCACCCCGGGGATCACTTCTGTGGCTCTGCTCGACAGTGGCACAGGAAAATTGTTTTCTTGGGTGGCAAAAGCCAGGGTACGTTTTTGGCTGGGCTTGTATAGGCCCTAGGGCCGATAGCCTAGTACCTATCTATGAACCTATTTGTGCTTTTGAGGTTGCACCCTAATAGCTGAACCTGGAACTTCGAGACTCGTATACCAAGTAATAGAAGGTTAATTTTTAGATAAAAACACTGGCTTGAGAAAGCTTTTAAAGCACATTAAGGCCAAATTTATCTCACTTTCTGAAATAAGTTTATCTTCAGTACTTCAAGGACATTCCCATGTTCCCTTATCTTATTTGCTACCTGAAATTTGCAGTTCCATGTTCAGCTATTGGGGTTCATCCTCCAAAACACAGATAAGATGGGAATGACCTTGTATGCCAGTACATTTTTTTGACTTCATTGAAAATGTAATAGTTGGTTTTGCTAGGCTTTCCCTTCTCTGATAAGGCTTGTGTTACAGTAAGATAGTTACTTTTTACAATTCTTTCAATCAATGGGTAGATTCTCTTATAGTTTTTTTGTTTGTTTTGAACTTTTTATGTGTTCAATTTGTTACGTCGGACATTGCTGCTGCTCATCTCTTTCTCATGCACAAGATACAATAAAAATCTTACTTTGATATACCGTTTTTAATTTGTTCATAGGTTCATACTAGGCTATCTGCCCTAGGGCATTTATAAGCCTAACCAGAGTGTGTTTGGCTTTCGCCACCCATTTTAAAATAATTTTGCTATGCCCTTTTTCGAGGTTAGTATACTGTGCCTCTGTCTAACAGTGACACAGAAGTGATACCCGGGGTAAACCTACGATCTCCCATCCACTCATCAAGATTACTCTTGAAGAGAGTCAATGAGGGACTCTGCCTAACCTGGACTGGGATTTTATTCCAGAGTGAAGGGAGCCTCTGGGTTATGAATCTGTCCCTCCAGAATGTCCTATTTATTTCAGTGCTGAAGTTCAAGTCTCTCGAGCGTGTAGCTCGATGGGATTTGGATTTTCTGAGGTGCAGCATGTCCATTAATTCCGGGTTGGACATGGCTTTATACGTCAGGCACAGATCGCCTCTGAACAGGCGGTATGCCACTGAGTAGAGCTGGAGTTTCTTTAACCGGGCAGCATATGGTATCTGTTTGAGCCCTTTGATCCTCTTGGTGAGGTACTTTTGGGGTCTTTCCAGTTGCTGCAGGTGTCTGGTAAGGTATATCCCAAAGGGGCATTGTACTCAATTATGGGCCTGATGAGGGATGAGTAAAGAGGCACGATGACCTCCCCTGATCTAGATGTGAATCCATTCATGATTAGGTGGGCTATATAAAATGTTTTTCTAACCACTTTGGCCACGTGGTTGTCAAATGAGAGATTGCTATCAATTTGGGTCCCCAGGTCCCTAATTACTTCTTCTGTACTTAATGGATTACCACCTATGTGGTAATTTGTGGGCACTTTGTTTTTGCCAAAGGGGATGACTATACACTTTTTGGCGTTTAGCTTGAGGCCATGGCTCTGGCACCAGTTGTCTGTTTCTATGAGGCCCTTTTGGAGGATGCTTGTGTCGGCTGGAGAGTCGATTATGGCACCAGTTTGCAGTCATCTGCGAACTTGGTCAGCCACAGTCCTTCTGTGTTGGCCTGTACCTCCGAGAAATATATACCGAACAAGAGAGGTCCCAGGACTGAGCCATGTGGGACGCCACTTGTAACTGGTTTGGAGTCTGACATAGCTCCAGCAATTCTAACCATGTGGGTTCTGTCCTTGAGCCAGTTTGCAACCCATCTAGTGACATAGGGGTTTATATTTAAGCTGGTGAGCTTATCTATAATGCCCGAGTGGGGTATTGTATCGAAGGCTTTTGCGATGTCCAGGTAGGCTGTGTGGACCACCTTCCCCTCGTCAATGGCCTTGGTGACTGTTTCAAAGAAATCAACCATGTTTAATAGGCAGGATCTGCCCTTAACAAAGCCGAACTGGGTAGGATCCAGTGTCTGTAGGTCCCCAATATCTTTGAGGTCCATGATGATCCTTTCCATAGCTTTGCAGACCAAGCTAGTCAGGCTTATGGGACGATAGTTTCCAGGATCCGTTGAAGCACCACCTTTGTGGAGAGGGACCACTGTTGCTGTATGCCACTCTTTGGGTACATATCCTGTAGTAAGGCTGAGATTGAACAGTAGTTTTATGTTTGGGTTTAGCTCTTCTTGGAGTTCATGTAGGACGCAGCCCGGGACACCGTCTGGTCACATTGATGCTGTGTGTTTTGCTTTGGAGAGGGCAGCTCTTACCTGAGCATCTGAGATGTCAGGGGGGCAGCATTCTGCTGGGATAGATATTTGCCCTTTTGGTGGGGAGAAGTTTGCGCTGAACCTGTCAGCTAGGATGTTGGCAATGTCTGTGGGTTCGGTGTATTTTTTGTCATTTTGGACTAATTCTGAGCATATCTGGGAATTCCCACCCAGGTTCCTAACATAACTAAAGAAAGCCTTGTGATTATCCTTAGTGTCCTGTGCAATTTTTCTCTCGAAGCTGGCCTTAGACGATTTTATGAGTGCCCGTAGTTTTTTGCCAATACTGATCAGAGATGCATTCCCTTTTTGGGTTTTTGGTCTATCATGTAGTAGCTTCCTCCTTCTATTATATAGTTTGTTTATGGCTGGGGTCCACCAGACAGGACGTCTGCCTTTGGAGGATTGGGTCTTGGTTTTATTTGGGATTGCATGATCCATGCATTCCTGAAGGTGTTCATAGAATGTGTTTACAAAGGATTCTGCAGTCTGGGACATATTTTCCACAGGCCCGGGGGCTTTTAAGGATTCCACCTCAGTTTTGAGGAGTGTGAAATTTTCTTTAGATGAGTTTTTCACTGTGGTTTTCAGGGCAGTGGGTGGAGTCGGGATGTGAATATCCAGTGAGATTAGTTTATGGTCTGATCTTACCAGTGAGGGATACACTTCTGGTCTGGAGCATAGAGTCCCCATGTTGGTGATGATCAGGTCTAGTATGTTTTCCCCTCTTGTGGGAGTGGTAACAAGTTGTTCCATAGCATTTGAATTTGTAAATTCTACGAACCTTTGGGCTAGGGTGTTGGAGCTAGAGTAATGCTCCCAGTCTATATTTGGGTAGTTGAAGTTGCCCAGTATAATGGTGTTTGGAGAGACCTTCATATTTTCCAGTGTTTTCAGGAAGGCAGAGTGGGGTTCCTGGGTTTGGGAGGGTGGTCTGTAGCAGGCTATAAACTGGAAGGCAGTTTTACCCACTGTTAGTTGCACATGGATAGTCTCTGATGCTTCGTGCTGTGCCACCAACCTGGAAGTGTGGGTATCTTTGACGAATATTGATACTCCCCCTCCTTTTGTGGTTCGGTCCAAGTTTTGGGGCTGAAAAGCATGGTATGATGTATAACCTGGTAGTGCTGGGGTGCTCTCGGGAGCCTTGAACCAGTTTTCTGTTACTGCACAGATATCGATGTTCTCCATGCTAAGGAGAGTTTCGAGTGCATGCATCTTGAGGTTTAGACTTCTGGCGTTGAGTAGCATTACTCTTAGTTTCTTATCCCTTGTGATACCTATGGAGGTGGGTTTGTCTTTTGAGCCTTGCCTAAAAAAGGCACTATGGGGGTAGCAAGAGCCTTTGCCAATATCCAAAAGCCCAAGAGTGACAGGTGCAAGCCGTCCCTAGCAAAGCATCATGGCTTGTCGAGCATGTCATCCCAGGCTGACAGGCATTGGATCCCCTTTGAATGACACCAATACTTAAGCCAATTGTTGAAATTGATCATCTTGTCTTCATATTGTGGCATCATTCTTGGTGAGGGTAAGATGCTACTCAAGGTCAGGGTCATACCGGCCTGAGCTACATGCTCAAGAGAGCTCCTCTATGTCTCTTTTCATGTAGTCCTGGGAGGTACGTCTCCGGTCATTCACACCAGCATGGACAATGACTGAGTCATATTTGTACTTGCCTTGGAGTAACCTGAGTGCTTGTGTTATGTGGCGGATCCTAGCGCCCGACAGGCAGCTCACCGTGACCTTCTCCTTGTTCAGCCTGGTGAGCGGGACGTCAGTGTGCCTGACGATAGAGTCACCTCTTACAAGTGTATCAGGTGTGTTGTTTAGCCTTAAGGCCTGTGACTGTTCGGCACACTGGCTTTGTGCGCTATGTGTTGCACGTGTTTTGTTTTGGGGTAGCGGTTGCTTGGGTGTCTGCTTTGGAGGTCTCTGCTGCTTAGGCAGATTTTTATTTAGAGCCTCCGAGTATGTTTTTGTGTGTTTATGTATTTGGTTTGCTGTCATGGTAGGTCTATGTGAGACTGGAATTGTAGTGAGTGTGGTTTCCTTCTCCTCCTGACTGGTTTCGCCAGTGCTGAGTTGAGAGAGCTTAGCCTCCAGTATGGCTATATGGTTGCATCTTT
Organism: Protopterus annectens; assembly: GCF_019279795.1. Classification (NCBI taxonomy): domain Eukaryota; kingdom Metazoa; phylum Chordata; order Ceratodontiformes; family Protopteridae; genus Protopterus; species Protopterus annectens. The sequence goes on from NC_056747.1 coordinate 1,351,272,935, forward strand.
CACATGTGTTGGAATTTGTTGGGAGGAGGAGAGGGTTGTCTGTGTACATGAGGCAGTTGTAACATTGCCTCAAGATTCCCAGATTCACCAGCTGGACTGGAGAGGAGATTGACAACTGACCTTTGGACATGCCAGAATAGTATTGGGAATTCCTTTATAATTGAAAAAAAAGGGCCAATGGGGAACAAGGTACTCAAGTGGAGTTTGTGAGGGTGTAGTGCTTTTAATTTTTTAGTGCTGACTTATATAATTGCTTTAGTGAACAAGTGCCAGGTAACTTAAATGCAATGTGTTACAGGTAACTTAAATGCAAAAACGACAAACAGTAGCCTTCTTTCAAGTGAAACAAGGAAATAAGTACAGTAAGCAATGCAGATATCACTAGGGATCCACAGAAGCGCTGAAAAGCCGCGTTTTAGGTGGAATTAGTGTTTCAGGGAAATAACAAGCAAACAAACAACAAGCATACAAACAAAGCTAGATTCAGCAGGCCTAGATCTAGTCTATGCTACAGCAAACAAGGTATACCAATTTCAGTAAGAAACAGTTCAAATATGCAGGCACTGTAAGCCTTTAACCAGAAATTCCCAGCTCAGAAGGGCAGAGTCCAGCCTCTCCTCCCACAAGAGTGCAGACCACAAACCCTTTTAATGTAAAATAACTGGATCCACAGAAGTGCTGAAAAGCCGCATTTTAGGTGGAATTAGCGTTTCAGGGAAATAACAAGCAAACAAACAACAAGCATACAAACAAAGCTAGATTCAGCAGGCCTGGATCTAGTCTATGCTACAGCAAACAAGGTGTACCAATGTCAGTAAGAAACAGTTCAAATATACAGGCACTATAAGCCTTTAACCAGAAATTCCCAGCTCAGAACGGCAGAGTCCAGCCTCTCCTCCCACAAGAGTGCAGACCATAAACCTTCTTAATGTAAAACAACTGGCCTGAAGCCCAAGTGCTTAAACCAGAATTAATACACTTTTAGAATAACAGACACTGAGCCCTCAATCAGCAGTTCCCAACTTAGAAGGATGTAAGCTACCTGTCCTGCCACCACAGTGCAGGCCACAAACCTTCCTAATGTAAAACAACTGGTCTGAAGCCCAAGTGCTTAATCCAAAAGACTTGGAATGATAGCTACACTTTAATCAAGTTACTATCAAGTAGTAATAAATACAATTTAATACTTTAAAGAATACCTGGATTAGTGCTCAAGTTATACAAACAAAGCTAGATTCAGCAGGCCTGGATCTAGTCTATGCTACAGCAAACAAGGTGTACGTACCAATTTCAGTAAGAAGCATTTCAAATATGCAGGCACTATAAGCCTTTAACCAGAAATTCCCAGCTCAGAAGGGCAGAGTCCAGCCTCTCCTCCCACAAGAGTGCAGACCACGAACCCTTTTAATGTAAAGTAACTGGCCTGAAGCCCAAGTGCTTAAACCAGAATTAATACACTTTTAGAATAACAGACACTGAGCCCTCAATCAGCAGTTCCCAACTTAGAAGGATGTAAGCTACTTGTTCTGCCACAACAGTGCAGACCACAAACCTTCTTAATGTAAAACAACTGGTCTGAAGCCCAAGTGCTTAAACTAAAAGGCTTAGAATGAGTTACACCAAGCAGTAATAAATACAATTGAGTACTTTTAAGATGATGCAAAAGCAAAATAAAGTAGGAAGAAACACAAATACAGTAAAAGCAGATAATTTTTTTTTTTTTTTTGAGTGAGCAAATGAGATGGGCCCAGGAGTGACAGGACAGAAACAAGTGTAAATGCAGGCCTTCAAATCAGAAAGTTGAGAGAGATGGAAGACCGCCCAAACGGCCAATAACTACAAATTCTGGGCCAGAACCACTCCTTATGTGGTAGACAGGTTACCTAGTGCTTACCACTCCCACTGATAAGCTAGAAGGCTTCCCTCCAACACAGAAAGGCTTGGGGGCTCAGAAGCTTACAAATAGTCCTGGATACAGCAAATCTGTATCTGGAACACTAATTACAGGAAAGGTAGGAAACAGGCTTACAATTTTTTTTTTTTTCAGAAAAGTAGCAAAAACAGAAGTAAAAACAATTCACATGCAGTGCAAGCTGGCACACTTGAGTATGTAGCAATATTAGTCCACACACAGTTTGACAAATGTAATTAAATTAAAAAGGACTAAAAGCAAGTGCAGAAAGGGTTTATTAGGTAGAATGCGGTAAAGAGATGGGACTGGGGAAGTGTCCTAGATCAAATCTACAGTGGGGCAGGCACTGCAAAAGCCACCAAATTTAAAATACAAGCAAGAACAGGGAGGGGGGGGGATGGGGAAAAGTTTCAACAGAGATGTGAGGAATCAGAGTGCAAATTATAAAACCAAAAAAATATATACTGATCTCTGTATATTTGCAGAGCAGTAAGACAACAGATATCTAAGCAACAATTTAGCTCTATAATACAGAATAATACAGAAAAATATACTCAGCTCTATATATTTGCAGATAGTCTTGTAAGGCTGTCTCTCAACAATCCACTTTAAATGCAGTCTTGCATTCTCCTTAAATGTCCTCCTAACTAAATTCTCATAACAGATTGCTTCCTTTTTGTACACCAATTGTATATACTGTAAATAGGTAATATAAATTTATTCTTATTGAATTTGTAAATTCTCAATATTATCTTGTTGGAAAATAATAAAAACTTTTTTGAACCATAAATGTCCTCCTAATGTCTAGCTCTTTTCTTTATCTCCGATGCATGGAGCATATTCCCTCCACATATGTGGAGATGCTTGCATTGGTATAATGGATGCACCTCGCTAAAGGATTCCCATATCGTGGCTTCACTGTTTGTCTTCATAGCGCCAATTGAGTTATGTAGCCCACTCTTGGAGCAGTCTGTCTTCATAGCGTCAATTGAGTTATGTAGCCCACTCTTGGAGCAGTCTGTCTTCATAGTACCAATTGAGTTATGTAGCCACTCTTGAAGCAGTCTGTCTTCATAATACCAGTTGAGTTATGTAGCCCACTCTTGGAGCAGTCTGTCTTCATAGTGCCAATTGAGTTATGTAGCCCACTCTTGGAGCAGTCTGTCTTCATAGCGTCAATTGAGTTATGTAGCCCACTCTTGGAGCAGTCTGTCTTCATAGTACCAATTGAGTTATGTAGCCACTCTTGAAGCAGTCTGTCTTCATAGCGCCAATTGAGTTATGTAGCCCACTCTTGGAGCAGTCTGTCTTCATAGCGCCAATTGAGTTATGTAGCCCACTCTTGGAGCAGTCTGTCTTTATAATACCAGTTGAGTTATGTAGCCCACTCTTGGAGCAGTCTGTCTTCATAGTGCCAATTGAGTTATGTAGCCCACTCTTGGAGCAGTCTGTCTTCATAGTGCCAATTGAGTTATGTAGCCCACTCTTGGAGCAGTCTGTCTTCATAGTGCCAATTGAGTTATGTAGCCCACTCTTGGAGCAGTCTGTCTTCATAGTGCCAATTGAGTTATGTAGCCCACTCTTGGAGCAGTCTGTCTTCATAGCGCCAATTGAGTTATGTAGCCCACTCTTGGAGCAGTCTTTCTTCATAGCGCCAATTGAGTTATGTAGCCCACTCTTGGAGCAGTCTGTCTTCATAGTGCCAATTGAGTTATGTAGCCCACTCTTGGAGCAGTCTGTCTTTATAATACCAGTTGAGTTATGTAGCCCACTCTTGGAGCAGTCTGTCTTCATAGTGCCAATTGAGTTATGTAGCCACTCTTGGAGCAGTCTGTCTTCATAGCGCCAATTGAGTTATGTAGCCCACTCTTGGAGCAGTCTGTCTTCATAGTGCCAATTGAGTTATGTAGCCCACTCTTGGAGCAGTCTGTCTTCATAGTGCCAATTGAGTTATGTAGCCCACTCTTGGAGCAGTCTGTCTTCATAGCGCCAATTGAGTTATGTAGCCCACTCTTGGAGCAGTCTGTCTTCATAGTACCAATTGAGTTATGTAGCCCACTCTTGGAGCAGTCTGTCTTCATAGTGCCAATTGAGTTATGTAGTCCACTCTTGGAGCAGTCTGTCTTCATAGTGCCAATTGAGTTATGTAGCCCACTCTTGGAGCAGTCTGTCTTCATAGTGCCAATTGAGTTATGTAGTCCACTCTTGGAGCAGTCTCCCCATCAAAGGTTCCCCATGAGCAGTAGGGTAGGGACATGCAACCTGGGAAATGTAACTGGCTGCAAAGACAACAGCTCTCAAGTGCTGACACACACACAAATTGCAGACAAATAAACAGAGTAGTTGCAATTTTCTTGGCCTTTGTATCAAGATTTTTCTGTTTTTCTCCCCCTGCATGCCATCTCAGTCTTCTTTTGAATATGTATTAATGTCAGCAATGAAAATGTTTTTATGTGGGAAAAACAAAGGAAATTCAGAGAGTGTGTTGACGAACACTTGTACAACATTAAACTTATGAATGATAGTAATTCTTTGTACAAACACATTAAAATAAATGCCACACACAGTTTTCTTATTTTTTTTTGGGGGGGGGTTGATAGAGTGGAAGAAAATCTGCGGGGGAGGGGGGACCTTAGTCTGAATTAAGAGAGTTTAGAGAGTTTGTTTGTCAGATTACCTGTACTTATCTTGGACTTGCCAAATCTCTTTCTATTGCAAGTGTAATTAAGTTACGATTATATTGTGCTTGACACACAGATGTTCTAACATTTTATAATTGTGTTTTGGTGGTTTACTATCAAATTTTCAAATCTAACTCCATCGACTGCACTTTGTTCGAACATGGAAAGTCGAACACGGCAGTGCGGAACTCCAAAAGCCAACCTAGGAATGGGTTTTAACAAAGTGCAGTCGACGGAGTTAGATTCGAAAATTTGATAGTAAAAAGTTTTGGTTTAGGGTATATTACAGTTTAGCTAGATTTTAACATTTTTATGTGGTGTTAGTAGCTTAAACTTGACTACATGTTTCATTGGTTGTTACAGATCATGTGGTTTGGGGAGGAAGTTTAAATTTCTGATTTACCTGTGATTGTTATTCTGATAAAGTCTTTGAATATACTCTGACAAAAGCACTCAAGCTTTTTGTTGTGATTCATCATTCTCCTCTCTGCGTCGACTGCTGACTCTGGTTACTGGTGTTGTTTTTCATATGTTGACGTTTTGCATATGTATCTCAGTCATTCTTTACCAGGTTGTTTTTTCATAAGCTTTACTGATACAGCTTTTAACCTCATTATTTAATAGGCTGTTAGTGACAGCACTGTTCCTGTCCAGCGGAGGCTGGGAATGCATAAGAACGGATACTACTAAGTAATGGCCAATAAATATGATAGCACTTATGGGCAAGGATTTGGAGAGGTGTTTATTATCACATCTAAATATCCATGAGCATATACCAGCAGTTGATCTTAAGCAATATCGTTTTGTGAGAAAAAGATCCACATTTTTTAATTTTAATGGATTTTATGAAACTGTTAGTGAAGCCTTACTCAATGGCCTTGGTGTGGGGGGTTGCATACTTGGATCTGTAAAAGTCTTTTGATAGTGTCCATCTTGCGGCGATAATAACTTCCCTGGTAAAGCATTAGATAAATCCTTATATTACAGAATGATTTAGGTGGTGGCTTAGACATAAATGACAGTTTGTTAAAATTCAGGGCCACTTTTCAGATTACTACCGGTGTCCCACAGAAGCCCCTTTTAGGCCCTATTTTGTTCAACCTTCTGTTTTCATTTTTGTCAGTTAATAACTTTATCTAAATATGCTGATGATATTGCAATTTGAGTATTGTTAGAATCATTATCAGATTATTTAGCTATAAATTAGTATGCAAATTATTTAAATGGTGAAATAAGATGAGTGTTAATGTCAGTATATATTAATGCCAATGTAAGAGTTGTGTTACATCTT